>NW_020528003.1:0-14921 GCF_003368295.1 Carassius auratus | reverse complement strand
TTTTTACTAAAAGCCACTCGCTGCCGGTGAGCCCGTGTGCGAGGGCCCGTTCATCGCTGCTTGCAGCTTTAATTAGGGCCCGAGCACCGAGGTGCGAGGACCCTCTTGTATCTGCTTTGTTTTTTATTCTTCTTCTTCTTCTTCTTCTTCTTCCCGAATGAATCGCATTTTTGAGGGCTTTAACATGCTCAAAAAGTCATGAAACTTTGCACACTCGTCAAACCTGGTGAAAATTTTCGTCTGATATAGGATTCAGAAGAGGGTGTGGCAAAATGGCTCGACAGCGCCACCTATACCAAGAAAATCAACAGCCTTCCAGCTATGTTTCACGTACATGCACGAAAATTGGCACACATATGTAACACACCAATACCTACAAAAAAGACTCTTGGAGCGAAATTCTAAACCCAACAGGAAGTCGGTTATTTTTAATATTATGAGCATATTTTGTGTAATTTTGGTCATTTCCATGTGTTGTATTTTTAACGAACTCCTCCTAGAGAGTTCTTCAAATCAACACCAAATTTGGTATGCCTAATCTAAAGGCCTTTGCGATGTTAAATTGCGAAGATCCTGACTTTTCGTTGAAGGGCGTGTCCGTGGCGGCCTGGCGAATTTCGATGATTTCGCCATGAAAAATGAAGTTGCTATAACTCACACATACAATGACCAATCTGCCCCAAACTTCACATGTTTGATGAGACTCCGAACCTGAACAGATTGACATGCCCATATTCCAGTTATAGTCATAGCGCAACCTTTTGGCAACAGGAAGTGACATATTTTACGCTGCGACGAACTACTCCTAGAAATTTTATGACATCAATGTCTTTATTGTGGTCAGTCTAATCTAAAGGCCTGTGCGATGTTCAGTTGTGAAGATCTTGAGTTTTCGTTAAAAGGCTTGTTCATGGCGCCGCGACGAAGTTCGATGTCTCGCCATGCGAATAAAAGATGTTATAACTCAGGCATAAGATGTCCGATCTTCCCAAACTTCACATGTGTGATAAGAGTCCTGGCCTGAACAGATCTTCAGGCCAATATTCCACCGGGTGTGGCAGAATGGCTCTATAGCGCCACCTATACACTTTCAACGGAGTGCGCCTCGAGCTATGTTTCACGTACATGTACAAAATTGGTACACACATGTAACACTCCAATACCTACAAAAAAGTCTCTTGGTACGAAATCCGGATCCCAACAGGAAGTCGGTTATTTTGAATTTTCCCTTCAAAATTGCTGTTGTTTTTGCCATTTTCAGGGGTTGTACTTTAACGAACTCCTCCTAGACATTTATTCAGATCAACACCAAACTTGGTCAGTGTAATCTAAAGCCCTTTGCGATAATAAATTGCGAAGGACTTGAGGTTTCGTTAAAGGGCGGGTCCATGGCGGCCTGACAAATTTCGATGTTTCGCCATGAAAAAGGAAGTTGCTGTAACTCAGACATACAATGTCCAATCTGCCCCAAACTTCACATGTTGGATAAGACTCTTGACCTGAACAGATCTACATGCCAATATTCAGTTATAGTCATAGCGCCACCTATTGGCAACAGGAAGTTACATATTTTACACTGCGACAAACTACTCCTTGAAATTTTATGACATCAATGTCTTTTTTGTGGTCAGTCTAATCTAAAGACCTGTGTGATGTTTAGTTGTGAAGATCTTGAGTTTTTGTTAAAAGGTGTGTCCATGGCGCCGTGATGAAGTTCAATGTCTCGCCATGGGGAATAAAAGATGTTATAACTCAGGCATAAAATGTCCGATCTTGCCCAAACTTCACTTGTGTGATAAGGGTCCTGGCCTGGACAGATCTGAAGGCCAATATTCCATCGAGTGTGGCAAAATGGCTCAATAGCGCCACCTATACACTTTCAACGGAGTGCGTATACACTTTAAAACGGAGTGCGCCTTGAGCTATGTTTCACCTACATGTACAAAAATCGGTACACACATGTAACACACCAATATCTACGAAAAAGTATCTTGGTACGAAGTCCGAATCCCAACAGGAAGTCAGTTATTTGGAATTTTCTATGCAAAATTAGTGTTGTTTTGGCCATTTTCAGGGGTTGTACTTTAACGAACTCCTCCTAGATATTTATTCAGATCAACACCAAACTTGGTCAGTGTAATCTAAAGCCTTTTGCGATCTTAAATTGCGAAGATCTTGAGGTTTCGTTAAAGGGCGTGTCCATGGCGGCCTGACAAATTTCATTGTTTCGCCATGAAATAGGATGTTGTTGTAACTCAGGCATAAAATGTCCAATCCTCCCCAAACCTCACATGTTCGATAAAAGTCCTGCCCTGAACACATCTGAAGGCCAATATTCCATTATAATGATAGCGCCACCTGCTGGCAACAGGAAGATTGGCACATATATGGAATAAACATTGATATATTCTACTTATATTTATGAGTTTAAACGCATATTTCTCACCGTTCACCTATTAACTAAAGCCACTCGCTGCCGGTGAGCCCGGGTGCGAGGGCCCGTTCATCGCTGCTTGCAGCTTTAATTATTATTATTATTCTTCTTCTTCTTCTCCCGAATGAATCGCATTTTTGAGGGCTTTAACATGCTCAAAAAGTCATGAAACTTTGCACACGCGTCAAACCTGGTGAAAATTTTCGTCTGATATAGGATTCAGAAGAGGGTGTGGCAAAATGGCTCGACAGCGCCACCTATACTAAGAAAATCAACAGCCTTCCAGCTATGTTTCACATACATGCACGAAAATTGGCACACATATGTAACACACCAATACCTACAAAAAAGACTCTTGGACCAAAATTCTAAACCCAACAGGAAGTCGGTTATTTTTAATATTATGAGCAAATTTTGTGTAATTTTGGTCATTTCCATGTGTTGTATTTTAACTAACTCCTCCTAGAGATTTCCTCAAATCAACACCAAATTTGGTGTGACTAATCTAAAGACCTTTGCGATGTTAAATTGCGAAGATCTTGAGTTTTCGTTGCAGGGCGTGTCCGTGGCGGCCTGGCGAATTTCGATGATTCGCCACGAAAAATGAAGTTGCTATAACTCACACATACAATGTCCAATCTGCCCCAAACTTCACATGTTTGATGAAACTCTGAACCTGAACAGATTGACATGCGCATATTCAGTTATAGTCATAGCGCCACCTATTGGCAACAGGAAGTGTCATATTTTACGCTGTGATGAACTACTCTTAGAAATTTTTTGACATCAATGTATTTTTTGTGGTCAGTCTAATCTAAAGGCCTGTGCGATGTTCAGTTGTGAAGATCTTGAGTTTTCGTTCAAAGGCGTGTCCACGGCACCATGGCGAAGTTCGATGTCTCGCCATGTTAATAAAAGATGTTATAACTCAGGCATAAAATGTCCGATCTTCCCCAAACTTCACATGTGTGATAAGAGTCCTGACCTGAACAGATCTGCAGGCCAATATTCCACCGGGTGTGGCAGAATGGCTCGATAGCGCCACCTATACACTTTCAACGGAGTCTGCCTCGAGCTATGTCTCACGTACATGTACAAAAATTGGTACACACATGTAACACTCCAATACCTACAAAAAAGTCTCTTGGTACGAAATCCGGATCCCAACAGGAAGTCGGTTATTTTGAATTTTCCCTTCAAAATTGGTGTTGTTCTTGCCATTTTCAGGGGTTGTACTTTAAAGAACTCCTCCTAGAGATTTATTCAGATCAACACCAAACTTGGTCAGTGTAATCTAAAGCCCTTTGCGATAATAAATTGCGAAGGACTTGAGGTTTCGTTAAAGGGCGGGTCCATGGCGGCCTGACAAATTTCGATGTTTCGCCATGAAAAAGGAAGTTGCTGTAACTCAGACATACAATGTCCAATCTGCCCCAAACTTCACATGTTGGATAAGACTCTTGTCCTGAACAGATCTACATGCCAATATTCAGTTATAGTCATAGCGCCACCTATTGGCAACAGGAAGTTACATATTTTACACTGCGACAAACTACTCCTAGAAATTTTATGACATCAATGTCTTTTTTGTGGTCAGTCTAATCTAAAGACCTGTGTGATGTTTAGTTGTGAAGATCTTGAGTTTTTGTTAAAAGGTGTGTCCATGGCGCCGTGATGAAGTTCGATGTCTCGCCATGGGAATAAAACATGTTATAACTCAGGCATAAAATGTCCGATCTTGCCCAAACTTCACTTGTGTGATAAGGGTCCTGGCCTAAACAGATCTGAAGGCCAATATTCCATCGAGTGTGGCAAAATGGCTCGATAGCGCCACCTATACACTTTCAACGGAGTGCGTATTCACTTTAAACAGAATACGCCTCGAGCTATGTTTCACGTACATGTTCAAAAATCGGTACACACATGTAACACACCAATATCTATGAAAAAGTCTCTTGGTACGAAATCCGAATCCCAACAGGAAGTCAGTTATTTAGAATTTTCTCTGCAAAATTTGTGTTGTTTTGGCCATTTTCAGGGGTTGTACTTTAACAAACTCCTCCTAGAGATTTATTCAGATCAACACCCAACTTGGTCAGTGTAATCTAAAGCCTTTTGCGATCTTAAATTGTGAAGATCTTGAGGTTTCGTTAAAGGGCGTGTCCATGGCGGCCTGACAAATTTCGATGTTTCGCCATGAAATAGGATGTTGTTATAACTCAGGCATAAAATGTCCGATCTTGCCCAAACTTCACTTGTGTGATAAGGGTCCTGCCCTGAACACATCTGAAGGCCAATATTCCATTATAATGATAGCGCCACCTGCTGGCAACAGGAAGATTGGCACATATATGGAATAAACATTGATATGTTCTACTTATATTTATGAGTTTAAACGCATATTTCTCACCGTTCACCTATTAACTAAAGCCACTCACTGCCGGTGAGCCCGGGTGCGAGGGCCCGTTCATCGCTGCTT
This sequence comes from Carassius auratus, assembly GCF_003368295.1. Taxonomy (NCBI): domain Eukaryota; kingdom Metazoa; phylum Chordata; class Actinopteri; order Cypriniformes; family Cyprinidae; genus Carassius; species Carassius auratus. The sequence goes on along the minus strand of NW_020528003.1, from coordinate 10,008 downwards.
GCAGCTTTAATTAGGGCCCGAGCACCGAGGTGCGAGGACCCTCTTGTATCTGCTTTGTTTTTTATTAGGGCTCAAGCCCGAAGGGGCGAAGAGCCCTATTGTTCCCCTAAGGATTATTCTTTTTCTTATTATTATTATTATTTTTTTTATTTTTTATTAAACCTTCCGGGGGTTTTTGGGGGCCTTAACATGCTCAAAAACTCTTGAAAATTGGCACACACATTGGAATCTGCGGCCATTAGGACGCCACAGAGACTGGGACCCGGGCGTGTCACAAGGGCTCTACAGCGCCCCCTGGAACACAGTCAGAAATCTTGAACCATAGCTCACACACACTTGCATATATTTATATGAAACTCAGTACACTTGTAGATCTCATTGAGCTTAACAACTTTCGCGCTCTATGTCAAAGGCTCCGCCCAACAGGAAGTCAGCTATTCATGGCTGTTTAAAAAAAGCATGCTCTGGAATTTGATATACTTGTCATAGGTTTTTTACTTGTTTGCCACCAAACTCGGTGAACATGATCTCAAGACATTGGGGATGAAAAATTGCGAGGGGATTTTTGATATCTCGAACGGTTTGCCCGTGGCGAGGCGTTGAAATTAGGGCAAAAAGTGAGAAACAGGAAATGCCTAATAACATCCACATACATTGCCTGAGTTTGATCAAACTTCATCGGTTTTTTCGATGTATGATACCGATCGTATATATGTGACTATTAAGAGTCAACGTTATAGCGCCACCAACTGGCAGCAGGAAGTGAGTCATTTTCAAAATGCTTTGAATTCAGCATCTTATTTTTACTCGATTTGCTTCAAACTTCATCAGAATAATGTCAAAACATGGCCGATGTAAATCTGTTGTGGGGATATTGATATCTTATATATTGTTGCCATGGCAACGTGTCAAACTTGAATATTCTGTTATGGTGATTTTGAGGCAGATAACAACCTCAGATTTACATGAAACTCAAAACACATATCAGTATTCTTGATAGCTAGACAATGGAAAAAGCTTTTAAAAGGGCGTGGAAGAGGCACTCTATAGCACCACCTTTTGTCAAAAGTGGGGGGGTTAGTTTTAGCTACAGACACCAAACTCGGTACAAAAATTGTTCTTATCAAGACGGACAACTTTCTAATTCACAGTCATCAGCTACGATCAACAGGAAGTCAGCTATTTTGATTTGAATGTGGATTTTTTTTTTACATTTAGCTGTGAATTAATGCATACTGCTCAGAGGAGAGTAACACTATACACACCAAACTTTGTCTACATGATGCCAAAACATTTTAAACAACTTAAATTGCCAATGGATTTTTGATAGCTTGAACGGTTTTGTCGTGGTGATTTTTTTAAATGACAGTAAAAATGGAATTATTAATTGTCCTGCATTTTTAGATTCCAAACACTTCAAAACCTTTTTTCATACAGAAAAAAAGTCATTCTGAGTAAATATGGATAGTTTCACGACTTTACAACACTGTATGGATAACAGAAAATTAAAAAACTGTCAGACATCTCATCTCACTCTGTCCCTCTGTTTGAGTATGTGCTTCAGACTTCCATTGTCTGAGAGAAATTGCGCCCCTACAGGTTCAATTCCCGGACTTTTACTTTCACTTTTAAATCGGTTAAAAATACAAATAAATACTTAGATTTAATTCACACTGACAAGCTAAACCAACATATCTGATTATTACCGGTTCAGGACTCATGGATAAATTATTTCTGGCCAGAGATACGTGAGAAATAGGAGAGATGAATCACCGCTGTGATCACGAGCGTCTGGAGTAAAGAGCTCAGAAAAAACGAATTTATTCCTGTTTTAAAGCTTTTAAAAATAAATTATTACAGCGATATCACACAATCAACCAATTAGAACACACCAAGAGCTAAATTCAGATGTTTTTGAACTGTTTGTGTGAAAATGAAATATTTGTGGCTGCCTATATGAAATCACTGCCTCCGATCAGCGCGTACAGTGTCGAGCTCAAAACAAACGAATTTATTCTTGTTTAAGAGCTTTTTTAAATAAAATATTACCACAAATGCACACAATAAACCCATTGTAACACAACAAGAGCTAAATGCAGGTGTTTGTGACCCGTTTAAGTGTGAAAGACTATTTGAAAGCGTGACTGGCAGAATAACATATATCTCTTGAGCTGCAGGATTCTGGCTTTCGTCGTACGAACGAACACATCACGGACAAGATTATTTCAAAACACATAATAGCTTGGCGAATATAAACGAAAACAGCCACGTGAACATAAACTGTTGAGAAATAAATCTGAAGTGGATCTACTGGATTTTAATATTAAGTGACCGCATATACCAGCTGCTTCTGTCTTCAATTTTAATCTATATAAAAAATTAAATTCATTCATCTTGGCTGCTTTTTTTTAATGTGTGAACGTATTTATTTATTTATTTATTTATTTATTATTTTGCTCTAACAACAATTAATCTATATTTAATTAAATCAATTACATTTTATTTTACATTTGATTTGTCCATTTCTGCATCTAAACGCCTAAAAACCTAAAACATGCTCTATTATACTATTGTTAGCAATTTCTTTATCATCCAATTTATCTGGTGTACACTTTTATTTTCATAATAAACTTGTTTGTTAGATTATACACAGTTACAGTGGTCTATAATAAATATTAACAGGTTTTATTCAAGCTGTTTAGAATGATTGCAGTAGGCCAATTTTTTTAAATGTAAATAAAATAAAATTAAAAAAATTAAATAAATAAATAAAAAACATTGGAAAACAATAACTGTTGTACATTTTTATACATTTTGTATAATTTCATAGTTTATGCATTATAGTTATAAAAACAAATACATTTAGCCACTCACATAGAAATCTTAAAGGCCTTATCCTTTTCTGACAGTTTTAGGGATTTTTTAAAAATCCTAAAAAACCTTATTTGTGCTGCAAATAATAATTTCAAACTCAAAAAGTAAATATTCAGTTCATGCTTTATAAAGCCTTGTCCCAATATTAATAGTCAGTAGTAAGCAGTTTATAAATACAGCTATAAAAAGTTTGTTCTTGGTTTATAAGCACATTTATTAAAAAGGAGAGTAAAGGGTCAGTTATCTTCCTATGAAAAATAAAAAAATAAAAATAAACAAACAACAACACAGATTGATACAGAACTCAGAAATTGTATTGTGGATTTATGATAAAATCAGCCTGTAAATGAATTCATACTCCTCCAAGAAGACACAAGTAGTTCACACCAAACTTTTTTAACATGAAGCTAATATACTGAAGATGTTAAATTGCGAATGGGTTTAGGATACCTTAAATGGTGTGGCCATAGCGATTTATTAAAGTAACAAAAAAAAAAATACAATCGTTATTTTACTATATCTTTAAAATTTTTCATTCCAACTCTTCATAATTTTTTATATACGTAGAAGTCATCATTTGAAGGAAGCACAGTAAGCTTCATAGCTTTATCATTTTCAAGAGCCAGCATAAAATTAAAACTATCATAACTTATAAATCAAGCTTGCAATTCTTACTACCAATAATGGCCACCAGATGGAGCTATAGGAATACTTTTAAATAATTATTGTAAAACAAGTATGATTTAAATCATTTATAGAAATCTTTCAAAGAAAAATAATATGTATTTTATGTATTTTACTGATAAAATGACCCTCACTTAATTAGAATAACAAGCTGAAGTATTGTGAACTGTATATTAAGAATAATTCTTTATAAGCTTTATGGACAGATACGTTTTGAGTGACTCTTGAAGGTTCAGCACCACATCCTCTTTTACCACTGTTTAAAGAATTTATCTTACAGAACAGGTGCGAATGAATTTTGGATAGCTTGAATGGTTTTGTCGTGGTGATTTTTTGAAATAACAGTAAAAAAGGAACCAGTAAATGTCTTTTATTTTTTTAAAGTGCAGCTTCTAAACACTTCAAAAAAATTTACACATAGAAGACCAGTCATTCTGAGGAAATATGCATAGTTGCATGACTATACAACATTATATGGATGATAGAAAATTAAAAAACTATCATACATCTGATGTCACTCTGTCCCTCAGTCACTGTGGTTAATGTGTGTGTGTGTGTGTGTGTGTGTGTGTGTTAAGTGAATTAGGTGTGAAACTATCAGGAAACATTTAGTCTCCAGCACCAACATTTTACAGAACTGCCACTTTCCTGGAGTCTCAGAATTACAATGTGTCAGGTTCTGAGAGATCTAAGATTCCCAAAAAATTATTTAATTAGAATACCATGAAGTATTGTGAAATACTATATATTAAGACTTTATATATAGGCTTAATGAACAGATTAGAGTGACTCGTGAAGGACCAGCACCACCTCTCTTGTCCGATGGTTTGAGGAATATATCTTCCAGAATCCGGGATTAAGATTTAGGAGCTCATTTTTATTCCACCTTCTTTCCTGAAAGTCTGTCTTGCAGAATTGACTAAAAATTAATCTTCACATTAATTCCTAATTCTTTTGCAATTCTTTTTGTCAGTTCTTCTTGACCTGTTTTTCTCTTCCAGCTTTCCTGGAGTATTGTATAGCACTCATAAATGATTAAATAAAAAGTAATGGTAGTTATTAAGATTGATATGGTTTGGAATTGGTAAAATGTGCTTGGAAAAAAATCACAATAAAACAATGTTTTAATGTTTAAGTTTGGAATATTAACTGACATGAATGAATGATATATAAATATAGTTCATGTTAACACAATGTTATAATGGAATCTTATTGTAAAGGTTACTAAAGTTTATATATTATATATATATATATATATATATATATAATTATATATATATATATATATATATATATATATATTGTTCTGTGAATGTGATTTTAAAGTCTAGATGATTCGAATTAACCCTTTAACTGCCATATTCTTTAAAACCTCACTGCCAGAGGGATATTGTGAATGCATGTGCCCGCTGGGCACAGTTTACCTGATGCCACGGGGTGGCGATGGCATTGGTGGCTTGAGCCCGCCATCGCTGCTCAGCTATATTTATTATTTATTATTATAATTTTCCAAGGTTTCGGGGGCTTTTGGGGCCCTTAACATGCTTAAAAAGTCTTGAAAATTGGCACACACATTGGAACCTGCGGCCATTAGGGCCGGGCAGAGACTGATACACGGGCGTGGCACAGGGGCTCTACAGCGCCCCCTGGAATATGAGGGCCATATATCATACATACTTGCACGTAGACACACGAAACTCGTACACATGTAGATCTCATCAAACCAAACAACTTTCGTATGCATGTCATAGGCTCCGCCCAACAGGAAGTTGGCTATTTAGGTTTAGTATTCATATTTTTCGTCAAAGTTGTGGGGGCTTTTGGGTCCTTAACATACTCAAAAACTCTTGAAAATTTGCGCACACTTTGGAATCTGTGGCCTTAGGAGCCTGCAGAGGCTGGGACCCGGGCGTGGCACAGGGGCTCTACAGCGCCCCCTGGAACACAGTCAGAATGTTGATGTATAGCCTCACACATACTTGCCACAGTATTCAATATGAAACTCAGTATCACAATATAGCTCTCATCGTGCCGAACAACTTTCGTATTGCATGTCATAGGACTCCGCCCAACAGGGAAGTCAGCTATTTAAGTTAATGTAAAAAGCGCCATGCTCTGGAATTGAAATAACTTGTCATAAGGTTGTTATACTCGATTGCCGCCAAACTCGGAAATGATCTCAAGGACATTAGGGGATGAAAAATTGCCAGGGATTTTTTTGATAGCTCGGAACGGTTTGTGCGTGGCGAGCTTCTGAATCTCATGGGGAGAAATGAGAAACAGAAGCTGTCTTAATACTAGCCACATACATTTCCTAATTTTAATCAAACTTCATCAGATTAATTCATTGTAGAGGTCGATCGCAGTATATGGTGAGCTATTTAGAGTCAACAGTTAATGAGCGCCACCAACTGGAGGCGGAAGGGTCATTTTCAAAAAGGCTTTGACATTCAGCATCTTATTTTTACTCGATTTGCTTCAAACTTCATCAGAATAATGTTAAAACACAGCCGATATAAATCTGCAAGGGGGATATTGATATCTAAAAATATTGTTGCCGTGGCAACATGTCAAACTGGAATACTTCTCAGGTGATTTTGAGGCATATAACATGCTTAGAATTTCATCAAACTCAGAACACATATCAGTATTAGTGATAGCTAGACACTGGCAAAATTTCATAAGAGGGCGTGGAAGAGGCACTCTATAGCGCCACCTTTTGTCAAAAGTGGGGGGGTTAGTTTTAGCTACAGACACCAAACTCAGTACAAAAATTGTTCTTATCAAGACGGACAACTTTCTAATTCACAGTCATCAGCTACGATCAACAGGAAGTCAGCTATTTTGATTTGAATGTGGATTTTTTTTACATTTAGCTGTGAATTAATGCATACTGCTCAGAGGAGAGTAACACTATACACACCAAACTTTGTCTACATGTTGAAAAAAACATTGAGGAACTTAAATGTGAATGGATTTTGGATAGCTTGGATGGTTTTGTCGTGGTGATTTTTTTAAATGACAGTAAAATGGAATTATTAATTTCCTGCATTTTTAAATTCCAAACACTTCAAAACCTTTTTTCATACAGAAAAAAAGTCATTATTCTGAGTAAATATGCATAGTTTCATGACTTTACAACACTGTATGGATAACAGAAAATTAAAAAACTGTCAGACATCTCATCTCACTCTGTCCCTCTGTTTGAGTATATGTGCTTAGACTTCCATTGTCTGAGAGAAATAGCGCCCCTACAGGTGCAATTAAAAAGGGAGGAGACTTTTTTTTTTCACTTTTAAATCGGTTAAAATACAAATAAATACTTGGATTTAATTCACACTGACAAGCTAAACCAACATATATGATTATTATCAGGTCAGGGCTCATTAATAATTGATGTGTGGTCAGTGATACGTGAGAAACACGAGAGATGAATCACCGCTCTGAGCAGGAGCGTGTGGAATGACGAGCTCAGAAAAAACGAGTTTATTCTTGTTTTATAGCTATTAAAAAATAAAGTATTGCAGCGATATCACACAATTCACCAATTAGAGCACACCAAGAGCTAAATTAAGATGTTTTTGAACTGTTTGTGTGAAAATGAAATATTTGCGGCTGCCTATCTGAAATCACTGCCTCCGATCAGCGCGCACAGTGTCACAAGCTTCAAAACAAACGAATTTATTCTTGTTTAAGAGCTTTTTAAAATAAATTATTGCCATAAATGCACACAATACATCCATTATAACACAACACGAGCTAAATGCAGGTGTTGTGACCCGTTTAAGTGTGCAAGACTATTTGACTGGCAGAATAACATATATCTCTCGAGCTGCAGGATTCTGCCTTTCGTCGTACGAACGAACACATCACGGACAAGATTATTTCAAAATACATAATAGCTTGGCGAATATAAACGAAAACAGCCACGTGAACATAAACTGTTGAGAAATAAATCTGAAGTGGATCTACTGGATTTTAATATTAAGTGACCGCATATACCAGCTGCTTCTGTCTTCAATTTTAATCTATATAAAAAATTAAACTCATTCATCTTGGCTGCTTTTTTAATGTGTGTACGTATTTATTTATTATTTTGCTCTAACAAGACTTAATCTATATTTAATTAAATCAATTACATTTTATTTTACATTTGATTTTCCATTTCTGCATCTAAACGCCTAAAAACTTATTTGTGCTCAAATAATAAATTTCAAACTAAAAAATTTGATTGATACTGGACATCCATTGACATGATAATTTATTTGAATTTACATAATCCTCATGGATGTTAACAGTAAATCTGTTCAGCTCACAGATCAAGACTAAGCCTTAATGCAAGCAGAACTTTCACATGCTTGTAATGGCCAATAAAATCATTACAAAACACTTACAAATCATTTAAGGGATTTGATAACACTGTAAAATAATGTCTAATTTGTTACCATTAGCAAATGCATTGATAACACTTTATAATAACTGCACTCATTAGTAAATAGTCAGTTCATGCTTATAAAGCCTTGTCCCAATATTAATAGTCAGTAGTAAGCAGTTTATAAATACAGCTATAAATAGCTTGTTCTTGGTTTATAAGCACATTTATTAAAAAGGAGAGTAAAGGGTCAGTTATCTTCCTATGAAAAAAAAAAATAAAAATAAACAAACAACAACACAGATTGATACAGAACTCAGAAATGTTATTGTGGATTTATGATAAACTCAGCCTGTAAATGAATTCATTCTCCTCCAAGAAGACACAAGTAGTTCACACCAAACTTTTTAACATGAAGCCAATATACTGAAAGATGTTTAAATTACGAATGGGTTTAATTGGGTTTAATTTTTTATATACGTAGAAGTCATCATTTGAAGGAAGCACAGTAAGTTTCATAGCTTTATCATTTTCAAGAGCCAGCAAAAATTAAAACTATCATAACTTATAAATCAAGCTTGCAATTCTTAGTACCAATAATGGCCACCAGATGGAGCTATAGGATTACTTTTAAATAATTATTGTAGAAACAAGTATGATTTAAATCATTTATAGAAATCTTTCAAAGAAAAATAATATGAATTTTATGTATTTTACTGATAAAATGACCCTCACTTAATTAGAATAACAAGCTGAAGTATTGTGAACTGTATATTAAGAATAATTCTTTATAGGCTTTATGGACAGATACGTTTTGAGTGACTCTTGAAGGATCAGCACCACATCCTCTTTTACCACTGTTTAAAGAATTATCTTACAGAACAGGTGCGGATGAATTTTGAATAGCTTGAATGGTTTTGTCGTGGTGATTTTTGAAATAACAGTAAAAAAAGTAACCAGTAAATGTCTTTTATTTTTTTAAGTGCAGCTTCTAAACACTTCAAAAAATACACATAGAAGACAAGTCATTCTGAGGAAATATGCATAGTTTCATGACTATACAACACTATATGGATGATAGAAAATTAAAAAACTATCATACATCTGATGTCACTCTGTCCTCTGTCACTGTGGTAATGTGTGTTGTGTGTGTGTGTGTAAGTGAATTAGGTGTGAAACTATCAGGGAGCATTTAGTCTCCAGTGCCAACATTTTACAGAACTGCCACTTTCCTGGAGTCTCAGAATTACAATGTGTCAGGTTCTGAGAAATCAAAGATTCCAAAAAATGATTTAATTAGAATACCATGAAGTATTGTGAAATACTATATATTAAGACTTTATATATAGGCTTTATGAACAGATTAGAGTGACTCGTGAAGGACCAGCACCACCTCCTCTTGTCCGATGGTTTGAGGAATATATCTTCCAGAATCCGGGATTAAGATTTAGGAGCTCATTTTTATTCCACCTCCTTTCCTGAAAGTCTGTCTTGCAGAATTGACTAAAAATTAATCTTCACATTAATTCCTAATTATTTTGCAATTATTTTTGTCAGTTCTTCTTGACCTGTTTTTTTTTCTTCTTCTTTTCTGACCTCATGACCCAGTCAGCATTTTTGTACAATGGTCAAGTCTTAACTTATCCATTTCTGTATTGCATTTGTGTTTGATATTTCTCATGGGTATTTCATAATTTTCGACTTTGAGTTAAAACAGTTTGAGTTAAAAATCTTTTTTTGCGCATTTCATCTGTAAAGAAAACATGCCTAATAATTCTGCACATGAATATAAGGAGTTTTTCTCTCCAGCTTTCCTGGACTATTGTATAGCACTCATAAATGATTAAATAAAAAATAATGGTAGTTATTAAGATTGATATGGTTTGGAATTGGTAAAAAATGTGCTTGGAAAAAAAATCACAATAAAACAATGTTTTAATGTTTAAGTTTGGAATATTAACTGACATGAATGAAATGCTATATAAATATTGTTCTTGTTAACATAATGTTTATAAAATGAAATCTTTATTGTAAAGTGTTACTATATAATATATATATATATATATATATATATATAT
>NW_020528002.1:0-30944 GCF_003368295.1 Carassius auratus | reverse complement strand
ATCTTCTCCATGCACCAAGAGCTTAAAATAACTCCAAAGAGAAAGGAAAACTTGAAATCGCATCATTTGCCCCTTTAATTAATGGCTTTTATACACATAAAGCACAGTGGAGAGTTAGTTTGTGTGATTTAATTCTTAAATTAATTTTCTTAACATTTAGATTCTGTAATTATTTAGTTGTTTAGCCATTTGCATTTTGAATGTAAACAAAGAGTGTCAAGCTTTAAAAATGGCTACTTTAGCAGTCCGTCTAAAGTAGCTGTTTAGAAACAAGACCGAAATGTTACAGTTGTATTGCAAAATTATTTTTTTACTCTCCAGAAATGTGCATTGAGGAATTGTGCACAGTTAGAGCAGGATGGTGTATTAAGGTTTTATTTTATGTTGACTTTAAAGCATCGACCAGGTGTAGTTTTGTTTGTTTAGTAGATTCACTCTCCAGCTTTACCTTCATAATCTTCATCTCTGATTGCTCGCTCCACCTCCTGTTCTTTTCTTCAGATGCTTGCTTTCCAGATAAATACAATTCCAGATGCATTAGCTCCTTGTTTTTTCCTGACCTGAGTGCAGAGACAGAAAGCAGCTGACCTGTAGTGAGCCCGAGAGCTGGCGGCCCGTGTGTTTGCAGATGAGTGAGAGAGATTAGCGCTCTTGTGTGTGCCAGTGCAGCTCGTGTGCAAGACAATAGCAGCTGCTGAATGCCTGTGTCATTGTGTCTGCGTTTGGCTTTCGAGTAACTTCGTCATCATTGCAATATTTTTCTGCTTTCCAGGCAAAGCTGTCATACCTGCTTTATGACCTGTTTAGTGACATATTACCAGTTCTCCAGCTTGTGATTATTATTTTTTTATTAATTAATATTCATGTTCTTCTTCTTCTTTTTTTTTTTTTTTAAGTGTGGAGATCCTTTCCAAGAAGACAACCTTGTGATGCTGAATGGGTCTAAGGATGAGGTGGAGAAGCTACAGAAGGCCATGGAGGAGCACCGATTAAAGGCTAAAAGTGCAAAAGTAAAGCAATGCCTTGCTGATATAGAATTGCAGTGGTTTTTGGGATGTGCTTGGTGGAAGCTACAATGAAAAATTGCCAGTAAAAGCAAATTAATTATCTTAATGTAATTTGTAAGAGATGAAGAAATGAAAATACACCCTGAACATAACCGAATTAGGAAAAAACTGCTTTCACATCCATGTTTTTTTTGTTGTGTGTTGTTGTGTGTGTTTTTTTTTTCTCCATTTGATTTTAGAAATTTTTAAGAACACTTTTCATGTTAGGCTTTTTATTTTATTTTATGCAGAAATCTAAGAAGAGCAGAGATACTAAAGTCTCCAAGTCACTGGAATCAACAGGTACTGTAACATGCCGTTTGCATTATAAATCACATTAACGTTTCTGATAAGTGTGTAGAATATATTGTACAAATAACCAGAAAGGAAGTTGTAGACGCAGAAATTAAAGTTAGGGATCATTTACTCTCTCTTATGCCTATTTCCTTCTTTCCTTTTCATGTGAAATGTGATTAAGATCACTTTTGAGATTGTGTTTTCCTGTTAAAGTATGAATACTTTTTCACTGTCCGCTGATAACATCAGCGCTTCACTAGAGCTATCAAACCTTTTTCGCAGCAATCACAATCTGTCTGTGATGTACAATAATGAGCAATGCATGTTAAGACTGATATTGTAAACATAAATGCTATATTTAATATTTTTACTATTATTTATACACTTATCGATTGTTTTCATATTGTAAATCTCATTTTCTTTTTACAAGATTTAAATTCAGTGCTTTTTCAACTAACAATATATATGATTATTTGGTTTTGTAAGACTTAGAATAGGTGCACAAGTCATATGAGCTCTTTTAGGAATGCAGTTTTCTTATCACTTTTTTTTTAAAAGCTGTTAAACAGCAGTTCCCATCCACTTCTGTTCTACTTTAAATCTAAGTTCATTTTTTGAGATGTTGAGTTGTGATAAGGAGTGAGATTAGGAGACTGTACTAGATAGAAGAATGTTAGATTTGTCTCAACAGTCCTTAATTCTCGTGGGTGGATTTTTTTTTTTTTTTTTTTTTTTTTTATGTAATCAGCCCCTGTTCTTTTGCACACATTTTGTGAAAGTAGTATGTGGTTTTCTGGCTTACCGGCATTGCAAATCATCAAGACACCTCTGTTGAAAGATTCAAGGCCCTGATACACTTAAAACGAAATCAAAAAACGAACTGATGTGACGTCATTTCGAACAAAATCAGGCCCAACAAAGTTTGTTGTTCTCAGATTGAAACAGCTAGCCAAAGCAAACTTTCTGAGGAGTTTGTTTGGCTCCTAAACACCTTTGAGCTTCCATTGGTCCGTTTATGATTACGCAATCGGTGGGTTTGTTCTGAAACTCCACCTTCTTTGACGTGCAATTCTTTTTTCTTTTCTTCGGTTTGTTTCTCATTCAACGGAAGGTCCGAGCATAAACAACATCTTCTAGTCACTAGCAACACGAACACACTGGAGTGGCCAATAGCTGAGCTGGCACGAATATATCCGCACCTGTTTCGATCCACTCGCAGAGAGACTTCAGAGAATGCATTTAATTCCCAGAAATTGCAAACGAAACTTGGTGTCGAACGACTCTCAGAGTTATGCAAAAAGCAACGTAGAGAGACATCCGAGACAAGTTTTCCAAAGCCCAATGAAAAGAACGAGTAAAGATGCTGCTGTTCTTTCAATAAGCAATTTAAAGGGTTTACAATAGCCTAAAGCAAAAGCCCTCCAGCAACGCGGGGGTGTTGGAAAGTTCGGAAAACAGTAAACCATCGCTCAGCCTTTTCGAAACTTCCTTTGCCCCCAACGAAAACGAGCTCAGTAAGAAATTCAATCACACTAGTCTCATGTTAACACATATAATGACACAGTAGAACTTTATCAGTGTTCTCAACTGCAAAGGACATTGATTTATATGTCGAACAGCGTTAGATTATAATTAACTAAAAAGTAAAAAAAAAAAAAAACTCAAGATAATGGCAAATGCATGCATGACAAATATAACGCTTGTGATAAAAGTCTACTTTTGTGTAAGTTACAAGAACAGGGCATCTTAAAGAATGAAAATATGCCCATAGACCTTCATTGCAAGTAGAGTTTTTAATAAACTGAACGAGGGGTTAAATGAGGTCTGTGGTAAACTTTTATTGAACCCATGACATTCCTTTCATCTTTATTACCAAGTATGTGAGGAATAAAGGTTAAACTTTGTGTAAAAAATGACTGGGACAGGGAGTTATCAATGTAGGACAAAAGTCAATATTCAGTGAAGTTTTTTATCTTTCAGTATGGATCGGGGTAAAGTAACGTTAACATGATTATCCGTGAGATATCATAAATCATCTGAGGTCATCAAAACTATGACAAAACACACTGCCACAGATACAAATTCAATTAAAATTGGAATGAAACGAATTATCCGTAATCTTAGATGCTTTCAGAGAAGATGCTTTCGCTCATGCATTGTGGCAAATACTTTTTTTAAACGTCACAGCGTGAACTACACAAATATTGATTTAGTTATGAAAATTTTATTTTTGGTTTATTTAATGTCAGTCAGCTTAACCTCTAATCTCACATATTCTCAGAAAACATAATTTGATATGTGTGTATATTTTATTTATTTATACAAACTACTAAAACATTACAAATGTAAACAAAATAAAATACAAATGAAAAGTAATTTAACATTAATAAAAACTAGCTCTGGTTTGAACTTCCTAATAGCGGTTGAACAACTAACTGTAGTAATTTATTAAACTAGTACAAATACCAAATATTGTTTTTCTTTTCTCTTGTGACGACAGGAAGCTGTGACACCTCAGAGACTCGAGTCTACATCACTGAACGGAGAAGGCAGCAGTGGAAGCTGCGGTGATTCAGGTATCCCAGCATGCCAGAGTACAGAAGGCTAGATTTACATGTTTAATGGAAATATGTGTGAAAAGCACATGCAGATCAGTGTTGGTTTCACAAATGTGGAGTCTGTAGATATGATGTATTTCATCACTCCTTCTCTAGAAATCTGATGCAATTTCAACTCAAAATAAATATGTTGCCGCATTAATTTCTGATATTATGCAACATGGTGAGGTCATGTGAAACCGTTATCACTGCATACTGGTAACCACAGTAGGCAGGATACATACAATGCAGTATGCTGAAAGCAGTTCATGTTAGTATGCATTCATTTTATCTATCTTGACAGTAGATGGCAGCAGAGTAAATGAACTCATGTTATGTTGTGCAACTCCGGCACAGGCTTCGGTGTTAGAAAATTCTGTTTAATACCAGTGTTGAAAACATTTGTGCTGCTTCATGTTTTTGTGGAAACTGTGGATATTTTTATTCCAGGATTCTTTGAAGAACAGAATTTGTTTTAAATGTATTTTAATGTATTTGAAATGTCTTTACGGTCTCTTTTGATCAATTGAATGCATCCTTTTTGGAAAAAAAAATCACCCTTAACTTCTGAGTGGTACTACATTTATTCTAATTTTCTTAAAGTGTGGTGTCCTGACTGAATCTGTGCAAGCCTCACGGGATATTAACAAACAAATGAATTATCCCTACTATACAAATGAAGTGGTCATGTCATTTAGGGACATGTATGTCATGCTTCTCTGTTGTCTTGTCCTCAAAAAGAGACCGATGTTATATCTGTCAGCCTGTATGCGCATGGAAGTTTATAGAATATCATCTAGAAAGACTTTTAAAATAAGATTAGGAATTATGAATAAAGGTCACACGGTACATAAGTTTTCTGAAAATGTGCTCATCTCAGGCCATCCAAAAGGTTGAACTTTTCCTTTAAGAATGGATGTTAAAGTTCAGTCCGCCACAGAAAAATTCATGCATTTGTTAGTTCAATAACTCAAGCTATTCTTGTCTTTTTCCCCACTCAGCTCCGGGACCGTCCACATCCGGCGAGTGCTCTAAGATGTTAAAGGCCCCCGCGGGACCCATCGCTGGCAGTAAGAGATCCATCCAGGAAATGAAGGACAAATCTGAGACCTACAAGTCACTCTTCACCTCCCACAGCTCAGCCAAACGTACCAAAGACCAGACGTCCAACTGGGTCACACACACACCTTACCACTTCTGAGTGTGCTCTTCTTAGTGAAGCTCGCTCTCTAGTGGCCAGTTTTTGTAGGAGCAACATTTTGACTGATGGATTGATGCATTGTTTTAAGCAGATTTCTTTTTTCACCATTGCATTTTATTTTCCTTAATATTATCTTAATTTAGTTGCATGCTTAAGTGTTTATTCTAGTAAACCCATGTTGGCTTGAGTGTCAAATGTCTTTTCTATTAACATTTTTTGACTGGATTGTGCTTTGATGCAGCATCTTGTTTTAAAACTACTTTAATTCAGGATTAAACATGAAATGTATTCCAGTAAAAATCTTAAAGACCGATAACTATGTTTTCCTCCTCAAGAGCATAAACACATGCTGAGCGTTTCTTCTTACGGTATCACACAAATAACCTACTAGTTACAGTTATGTATTGTACTTTAAAAAATTTTTTTTTTATTTTTTTTTTTGTGAACAATAAAGGTCAGATCTGGGAGAAATCGTGCGTTGTTTCGGTCAATTTGTCAGTGAAGACCCTCAATACTGTTTTTGACCACAGGGTGGCAGTATATGTCTAAGAATAAGCGCCGCCGCAGTCAAACAGCATGAGATCTGATGTAGTTGTCTGTTTCTTGGCTTTTTGCAGTTCCCCACAGGTGCATAAATAAAATCCAGATTCTACATTTTCAGGTATGTGTCTTAATTCCTGAGTGCGTGAGAAAGCTTGAAATATAGCATGCTCAAACTTAATGAATTGTATCACTCAAGGTTGCAGAATTTTATGCAACATGTTCTGTGGAACATGAAATGCCAGCTAAGGAAGCTATTCCTTGTTAATCGTAATTATTTTACTTAAAAACTTAATTAAAATGAAAGCGCCGTTGTGCAATAGTGTGCTGTTCCACAGAGCTGGAGCGATGACTAATCATCCTCACCGATAGGAATGCTGCGGCTCCCTTTCAGGTGTTCCGAGAGTTTGCGCATGCGCGCTGCGTGCCCTGCGCATCCAGGTGTATGAGCGTCGCGAGCGCGGCTGATGAGAGCATTCGCTGCTTCACAGCGGGACCGAACAGCTGAAGCAGATGTCGCTGCTGGAGAGGCTGGACTGGCGGGTACGTTTTCATTACACTCTTATTAATACTAAGAGGAAACTAGCTGTAGGGGGAAAATGGTCAATTAATGATGTTTGAAATATTTTGTAAAATGTGTATAGGCCTAGTAAAGGGTTTAAATTCGTGTAAACTGGTGCATGCATCAATGCTTGAGCTTGCAGAATGTACAGCCTAAAGAAAGCAGGGTAATAATAACCACAGCTAGGCTATTTATAATAGTAATAATAGAACAATAACAAATAATTGCCAAATTGTAGTGCCTTTATTTCTTCGGGTGTGAAACTTAACACCTCTCTGAACATTTAACAGCTGGAAATTCATAAAATCGAATAAAACTATTAAGTCCAGCCTGGACTTAATAGTTTTATTCGATTTTATGAATTTAGCAGACGCCTTTTTGAAGGAATAAATGCGTTTTATCACTGTCAAATTTCAGCACGTGAAGAGGTTTGTTGCGAGCATTTTAACACCCAGCAGTTTAACCAATTAAAAAGAGCTACTATAATCATACGTGAGCACCAAATGAGATCACACGTCTCTGTAAAAAAGTATATAATTTACTGGCTAAACAAATAGTTTATTAAAAATGCAACAACAACATTTAACTAATTGGTTGATTTGTGCATCAATCCATGCATCCGATTCAGCAGATTCTCTTCCTAAATTTGATTTGTCCAACTTCCACCTAAAAGAAAAAAATGCTAAAAAAAAAAATGTCATGTTTGATCAGAGGATGATGGTTTTTCAGTGTTTCGTGCTGGCTACACATTAGTTTAGATACATACACGCAAACACTTTTTAATTGTGAGCCTGTTACTGTATTATGCAACTGTTTGATCCTTTATAATGATATATTTCCGTGCATTAATTGCAATGCTTAAAATGAAATGCGGTCGGGTTCAAGGTGGGCATACAAAAATTCTGATATCAGTTTAATACAATAATTCATGCTACAAAAATTAAACTGATTTGGATTCTTTATTTCTTTTTCTTTTAATGTTACAACCTGCATTTTGTTACTGTAAGGTTGTACCAACCACGCCTTCATTTACACAGTTTTAGAATAAGTTGTATATTTCAAAATTACTTGCATTTATATCAGATAAATGGGAAAAATATATAAAGGTATTACGAAAAAAAAAACTGCGCTACAGAGAGAGTAACACCAATCTCCGGTTTTCAGTAACACTAATTAAAACCCACACACAGTTGCCCTACGTGTTATTAAATAAATAATAAAAAACAGCATGCATATTATATTTTAAATGGTGTTTTTCAATACTCTGTAGGCCTTCTTGTTAGCGCATCATGGGCCTGAGTGATCACGGATTGTTTAACAGAATTGCTCCTCGGTATTTTTTTTTTTTTTTTTTTTTTTTTTTTTACGAAATCAAATTATTACGATTTTTACTAATGTATTTATTATTTTTGAAAAAAGGCCAATAGGCCTAAATGATTAAATCCGGCTACATGCTTATTTGCGGGTTCCGTTCACTCTCAGACGATGAGTTTTGAGCCGAAATAAAACGCTTACGGTGAATGACTTACAATTAATAGCTATCTCACACTGATGATTCATCAGTCAGTTATTAAATCATTCTGATTCCGTTTTGCACAAACGACGCAGAACGAGAATACCGAGTCTTCAGGTTAGGCCTATAGGTAAATAATAATTAATGTCTTACAACATTTTGGCATTCATGCATTTTATTATTGCCTGAGTGGACGTTTTTCTTGCGATTTCAGCAGGTTACATAAACAGATGCCTCTCCCTCGGGTTACAGTAGAGTCTACGTGTGTGAAAGCATCTGACAGAAACTTCATTCAGATTACAAAGGAATCAAACTCGCTCGTGCGCTTCATTTATCTCAGTCCAGCTCGAGCCGCAGGCGCTTTGACCCACAAACACATTTAATTCACCTGCATTAGCAGACAGGCGAGTCTAAACCGGATTAAGTCTTTCTGTCGTCTTTTTCCCTCTTTTGCTATCTTTTTGTTTACGATTTTTCAAATCTCTAATGCAGACATTTTCCACTTTAAAATACTTTGCATTCGTTAGTAGTAGTAGCCTAGTAGTATTAGTAGCTAGTTATTTTATAGGCTATATTTCATTTAATCAATTTAATTTTAAGTTAGTTAAGCAAAAACGATAAAAACACACAATTAGGCTATATAAAACACAGTTGATCTGTAAAGCCTAAAATCATTAGTGAAAACGTTTTTATTTATTTATTTTATTATTATTATCACTTTATTTTTAACTGATTTACTGCGTTTGTTTTCATTGCAAAGTATCTAATAAGCATAAAATTTGAGGGAAAAAATGCAAATATATTTTCGATTTGTCCAATTTTTGCACTCAAATTAATATCTATCATCCAATTAATATCTATCATATCCAATTAATATCCAATTAATATCTTTCTATCGTTCTATTAATCGTTCTAACGTTCCATCTAGCCATAATTCTGGTCATTTATAATTGCGTAAAAGACATTTAATTTCAATTAAAACATATTACCATTATTTATTTGTAGAGTTTGCTTCAGTAAGTGGCAGATCGTCGCAGTTTGCCCTCTGAACAGACGGACAGTTCCGCGATTGGTCCGTCGTTCTGACAGTAGCCAATCAGCAGCAGGTTCTCCGCTGTGACGTAGTCAGCGCGCAGTAGGTCACCGCCCACCGCTGACTCTTGCAAATATAGCAGTGAGAGTCCAAAGAGAGTCACTGAGTCGAGCCTGAGCCGCTCTGTTTTCCGTCAGAGGGAGTCGAGTGCTTCTGTTTGGAGAAGTTTGAGTCGCGAACTACACGAGTTTATGTTCCTTCATCTTCCTCCTTCAACACTGAGTTGATGCTTCACTTCTGCGCGGCGCGCGCCGGACTCTCTGGATTATATTCGAGACCGCAAACAAACATCAGCACAGATACACACGTCTGAGATCACGCGAGGCAAAGACAAAATGTTGTGGAAATTAGCAGATAACGTGAAGTATGAAGATGACTGCGAGGTAAGACGAAGAAGAAGCGAACCCGAGCGCGTTTTCATATGCAGACATCTGGTTGAGGGGCAGATTTTATTGGAGAATCAAAAACATGCATTGTCTGTTTATAATTTAAAATAAGGAAATTCGGCATTGTTCTTTTCCCGAATAATATGCAAAGTGAGTTCTGCGAAGTTAACTAGGTACTGGAATGTTTCATTCTTATTGTAGCCTAAAAAATATAGCCTACCTATAAGCCATTTTCTTTTCTTTTTTCTATGAATTATTTCAAATTTGATCACGCGCAAATAAACAGAATTGTACGTGCCGACTAAACTGGATAATACATTTTCATTAAAAAAAATGTATATTTAATATTTATATTGAAAAAAAATTCATATAAGTTACAAATTATTCAGCCGGTATAATAATTAGCTATAGAGCTATAATAAAATAATAATAAAGTACTAATGCAATCTAATTCAAAACGCAATAATTGCATAGTTTTCATTTGAACGGAGACTGAATCTTTACTAATGGAAAAAAAGGTGGGAATTGTTTTTTGGCGCTGTGTTCTCCACTAGCGCAAGACCGATTGTTTCAAATATCGGGTTTCATTCTGAATTTGAGAGAAAACTCTCAAACTCTCTTGTGGTCTCAATTAAGCTGTCTAGAAATGGCCCGTCGCTCATTGTCATTCATGTGTCTCTGGTGACAGTAACTATCCAAGCAACTTTGCCAGACAATAGAAGTCATGAATGCACACACTACAGAACCACTCAAGAGCTGAACACAGACTCAAAAGACGAGCAGCTGATGCTGAATTAGAAAGAGAACAAGTGACTTGCCTAAAAATGTTTGGTTTGGTAACATTACATATGCGTTGTATGTGATCAAATCTAAATTAACAGACCAAATGCATTCGATGTGACTGAATAGTTAAATAAACAAAAGTGCGATTGTTGGCTTAAAACGTATCTTTAAGCCAACAACTTAACGTTTTTTATTTTATTCTAAGATTTTTGAGCATGCATACAATTGTGCATGATAAAGAACATGCAAAGTTCAGTTTTAATTTGCATGGAAATGTTTATGATTTGTTAACTATCTGCAAATTGTGTAAAAAGCTGGATTTTTCCATTTAGATTTGAAATGTTTTTTATTTTTATTTGTATTTACTCAACTTGTTTTCCAAATTTAAGCATTATACTTGTGCATTTGTCAGGATGTATTTTCTCCAGAGGTATTCATGTGATCAGAATGAACTCGTTGTGTGCATGGTTTTAATGTGATGCACTCTCTGTTTCAGCAGGAAAGACATGATGTTAGCAGCAATGGAAACCCCCGTTTACCTCACATTCCCACGGTGAGCCAGCACCTCTACAGCCCGCCACCGTCCCTCTCGCACACCGCCAGCTCGGACTTCCAGCCGCCGTACTTCCCTCCCCCTTACCAGCCTCTGCCGTACACCCAGCCTAACGACCCGTACTCTCACCTGGGCGACCCGTTTAGTATCAACTCAATACACCAGTCTGCAGCATCTAATCAGCAACAGTCATGGCCCGGACGGCAAGGTCAAGAGGCCATAGGGTCCCACGGCCGCAGTGGACTCGGCAGTCCCCTTCTGGGCCTGGAAGGGGGCTCGTCCGGGATGCGCCGGGATGGTTTTAGGAGACCAGAGCTACTGCCTCCACACATTCATGGAATCGATTCCATAGGTGATAACATGGGTTTGCACGATATAGGCCACGGATTGGATGACGTTCAGGTGAGTTGATTTGATTGATGATTTCATAATTATTTATTTGGGATTACGTGGATAGTGATGCATTTGCTGGTTCTTTCTTGCAGCAAGAAGGTGATCACAGTATTGTAATTCCTGATCACACAGTCATCAAAAAAGGTTGGTTGTATTTCTGTTTTCTAACATAAATAAACTTTACTTTTTACTTTAGGTTCTCATTTGAATGGGAAAGATGTGAATATGAGTCTTGTAATTTTGCATTAAAAAATAATTTTGCATTTTAATGTTACAGTACAACAGCATTATTAAATATATTAATTTTGTCTAATATATTTAATAATAACCACAAACATAATCATATTTATAGTAATTTTGAATTGGTCAAAAACAGTTGGGATAATTTACTGTAAAAACTTGAGAAGGAGCGTTTTTTTTTATTGTTGGTAAAAATGTTCAATCTACGATTTGAGCAGTTTTTTTTTTTTTTTTTTGTACAAATAAATAAATTCAACTGCCTTATTTAGATACTTTTTATTAATCACCTTTTACATAAAATATTCCTGTGGCCTGACTAAGGAAGGTAGAAAAATCCCATGTACTCTCTCAAATAAAATGAGCTCATTATGCATAATCATTATGAAGTGTAAGGATCACAAAATGCTAGACCTATTTAAAACAATTTTATATGAAATGTAGCATTCCAGGAGTTTTCAAATTTAATTAACTTCCTAAATAATTATATGAAGCGTGTTTTGAATAAGAGTGTGTTCTAGAATTGTAATGTATCATGATTTATGATTCTTTCAAGCTGAATAATTTTGCATTGAACATATGCAACTCAGATCTTTAGAAGGAACTGATCTGCTCAATCCAACCATTAAGTCAAAAGACTAAAATCTTGCACCTTTGCTGTTTATGTGGAAAAAACTAAGTCAGGCTCCAGATTTCGGCTTGTCCGAGCCAACGGTTTAGGTGGGTGGAGTTGAGGTGGTGCCGGTTCATGCATATATTGCTAATCCTTTTGGTCATGTGGTCCATTTAACTAATCTGGCATTGATCCGCGGAGCATTCTGCCACTCTTTCAGCATGAATGGAAAGCCAAAGAAAGGATCCCTCTCAAAATGGCAGACTAGCCAAAGTTGTAGATGTTGGGCAATCCTTAAAATGGTGTGTTTGCTCAGAGAGTGGAGGCCTAGGCCTGTTTTTTAGTCTGTCAGAACGCAATTCTGCCCCGCTACACACACACAAACACGCTCGAGGAGACAAGAATCAACCGTAGTTGGGGTGTGGCTGCTTTTAAACATGCATGGGTATTTTGTTCAGTCCTATGCTGTGACACGAAAACGTCTTAAATAAGCAAAACAGAAAGACAGTTTTGAACATCTGTTTGTTTTGTGTGATCACTAGCTGCTGAATGAGGGGTTTGTATCAGTGGTTCTCAACAGGTTTTTTTGCTTTAGGACACTTTAGTTACATCAACCCAGTTCAACACTAAAACTGTGTAGCATGCAAAAGTAAACAAGAATGTCTTTACATTTGCAGCGGAGAAGCATTACAGTGTTTGTTTAAATCAATTTAGTATCCTTCTTATATTTTGTTTAGCATTGTTCATGGTTTTGAGGTTGAATGCTTGCATTTTGATATCTGTTTAATTTGATAGCCTCTGACAGGTTACAAATACATGAGTTTAACTGAGTTGGACCCAAGACCTTTCCATTAAAAAAAAAGTATTTCTCCAATCTTTTAAATGTTGATTTTTTTTTTTTTTTTTTTTTTGCTGTGATAACTATGCATGATCAAATATTTAGATGCATTTTATAATAAGCATATATCATACTGAGAATGACTTATCAATTACCTTTAGTTTTGCAACAGAGTTGAAGATGCATTAAAGATCACTAAAGTTTTTAAAGCAAAAAAAAAAAAAAAATTCGGAGTCCATATTTTTGAGATCGTTTGGTGGTCTTTACTATTTTCCTGTATAATCCTGCAGCGTCTGTATTATGTTGTGGTCAGGAGTTGACTGACAGATTCTGGCATTTATTTTAGCTAGTCAGTAATTTAGATTTTCTTTCGAGGCACCAAGTGACATGCTGAATTAATGTCTATGCCAATATTTTAGTCGACATGATTATAGCATGGATGACTGCTCTGTCCAGTTCTGGCCCATATCAAAATTTATGTCACATGTTTGGCTTGAATTTATTCCATCTTCATCTATAACCGCTTCAGCTTCTACTTTGCAAGTGCATCTGAAAATATTCACTCTTTTTCTAAACAAAATGGTGAAAGTGAACCTTATGTTTTCTAATTAGATTCAGTTCAACTTCCTTGTAAAAAAAAAAAAAGTGTGCAATCAAATCGGAGCTTTCTTAGCTCAAACATTTCTAAACAAATTCTCCCAAGATCAATTGATCTGAGCTGTTATATTTTTATATCTCTGTAGTGGTTTTATATATCCTAAAGATCCTAAAGTTGGTGCTCAGTTGTGTTGAAACCTGTTTGAAGTTCCTGTTTGTTTCTTTCTTCCCTCCTGTATTTCTGGAGCTGTTTGATTGAACGATATATTTCTCATCTCCAGGTCCGATGTCCCTGCCAAAGGGAAGCCCGTTTGGGATTCCCTTTCAGAAAGAGTCTCTGCTGGGAATGGTGTCAAATCCCACTGAGGTCTTCTGTTCAGTACCTGGTCGACTCTCTCTTCTCAGCTCCACTTCCAAGTACAAAGTAACTGTTGCAGAAGTTCAGAGACGCTTGTCCCCACCGGAGTGTCTAAACGCTTCCCTGCTCGGAGGAGTATTACGCAGGTGAGCAGCTATTGCACATTCATACTTGAAAATATGTTAATATGATGATATAAATGCACTGAATTTTACATTGTACTATATTTATATTTAAGACTTGAGCAAATGAAAAGGTTGGTCGATGAACCTCATGATACTCAACAACAAGCCCAGGTCCTAATTCACCCATAATTTAATCATTGCATCATTGAAAAATACTAATGTGGCATAATTTTCATAAGTTACACACATTTCACCACAAATTATCATTAGCATAACGTACAAAAATGACAAAAATGTATATATATTATGAAAAAATATATATGATAGTCTAAGAGTTACTTTTAAGTTATGCCAATTTTAATAAAAAATTATAGTTTTATTAGTAATTTTACTGTAGTACACTGAATTAATTGTCTGTGCAGGTGAACAAACCTTATAAGAATCATGTTTGAGATTACTATACATTGATGGAAAATGTGCTTAATATTCATGCAAATTTTGCCAAAATTTGACCCATGGGGGGGGGGTGATGTCATCAAACACACAGTCTAATCTCGCTGCCCCTTATTACTGGGAATATTTTTCTGTTCTCATGTGTCTGACGCAAACACACTGATATTCGTTAAGTAGGTCATATAGCACAAGCGCTGGGAGGGGGAGGTGTCGGACGGGAGGGGGGGGGCACTTACTCATGCCTCCTCCTAACAATCCCTTACCCCACATGTGAAGGGTGATGCCAGGCCACAACTCTAGTCATGCATATCATAGAGGCCCAAACAGCAAGTGGGGATTTTGTCTGCGCTTGTATGCATTTTTGTTACAATGCATTTTAAACACTTAAGCTGTGACATCATTTTTTTTTTCATGAGCCTTTTTATCCATGTGAATCTGGGCCCAAAACATCTTTCCATATTGGCCTCTAAGTCAAATAACGCAAACAAAACAAATAAAATCCACGTGTCACCTGCAATAGTTCTCTTGCAATTTTCTGAAAATGTGCTCATGCTAAGGGTTTAAAGGTTTGGAAAAGTTAAAAAAAAAAAAATTGTCTGATAATATGAATGATAGCAACCGTTACTAACCTAGCATTGGCAGGTTTAGCAAAAGGTCACTAATGACACTCACTGTCATTTTATTCTTAAGGGCAAAGTCAAAGAACGGCGGCCGATCCTTGAGAGAAAAACTGGATAAAATTGGACTGAACTTGCCGGCGGGTCGCAGAAAGGCCGCCAACGTCACCTTACTAACTGCTCTGGTGGAAGGTAAGCACCTTATGTCAGTCAGTTTCCACTGTTGTTACTGTAAAAGTAGTTTTATCATAAATGCTAAGGACAGTAATATATTTCAGTCATTGCAACAACAAAATCTGTGGAGGTTGACGTGAAGTTCCAGAGTGGATGTTAAAGTTTGGAATAAAAAACACAACTTTTGCCCTGATTTACAGTCTGAACAAGTCAGTGGTAGATGCTGAAAAGCAGTCGAAAAGTGTATGACAAAATCTGTTTCGATTATAAAAGTCTTGTTGCATTAAATCGGTTTAAATTGGTGTAAATGAACCGTAACAACACGGAATGTGCTAAATGCTAAAACAAATGTTTTGGCTTGATTTTATTTAATTTAATTCCTTTATTTTTGAGGTTTGAACTCAGGCCAAGTCCAAATTCTAGCGTCTAAATTCCAGTGGAACATCTAGAGAACAAGTGATAGTTTAATACAAAGGCAAAAGACTTGCGTGATCACACGCAAAGGTCGTCTATGTTAGCTCTACTCGCAATCTGTAATTTCTTGACATTTCATGTCCACCTTTTTGCATGAGTATAGCTAACCAATGAGTCACAGAGACATTAGCGCAAAGATCACGAGTTAACTAGCACCAGGAGCGATGCAGAATACTTTTAGCTTTCTCTTTTAATGTCACCATTCTCTCCACTAATGGGAACATGGGTCTGAAGCAGGAACATGACTAGAAGGCGTAGTTATTTACAGACCTTCAAAGCTGAATTAGGGCTTGTTATCACATGTTCGCTAGCCAAGAGGAGCGACTGACCTTAAAGACGACTACTGTGAATAATGTGCTAGTCTATCAATAAGAGCCTGTTGGGTCTAGGGGACCATTAGACGCCTTCAGCTACAAAGGCTCGTTAAAGACATGCAGTGTGACCACCGCCATCCGCAAAAGAGAGAGTCTATTCATCTGAAATCATCTCAGCTTAGAGAGGAAATGATTCTTTTCGTGATGCCGTTTTGAGTCATTTCCAAGCCGATGGATCCGACGGTGACTCATCTTTGCAGTGCTGTTATAGGCTGCGTGAGTCACCTGATTCTCATCTGATCCTGTCTGCAGGTGAGGCCGTACACCTGGCCAGAGATTTTGGGTACGTCTGTGAGACAGAGTTTCCTGCCAAGGCCATCGCGGAGTACCTTGGCCGACCGCACGTGGAACGCAATGAGATCAACTCTCGCAAAACCATGCTCTTGGCAGCCAAGTGAGTAACCATCCCATTTCACATAAATCCCAATCCCATTAAGTTAAGGGAGGCCAAGCCCATTTTGATGGAGCCATTAAGCAATCATCAGGCTGGAAACGAGTCCCCCTGCTTCTGAGGGTGTCTCCACCTTAACAGAACAGGCTTCTGAAATCTCTGCTTTATGGTTTAATACTTTAACTGGTCATCTAATCTTTCAGGCAAATCTGTAAGGAGTTCACCGACTTGCTGACTCAGGACCGATCTCCTCTGGGAAACTCAAGGCCGGCTCCCATTCTCGAGCCAGGGATTCAAAGCTGCCTGACTCACTTCAGCCTCATCACCCACGGCTTCGGCTCTCCGGCCATCTGTGCGGCCATGACCTCGCTGCAAAACTACCTCAACGAGGCGCTCAAGCAGGTGGACAAAATGTACGTGAGTTCGACCGGAGACTCCTCGCAGACCTCTTCCGACGGCTCCAACAAAGTAGACAAGATGGACAAACACAGAAAGTGAGGCTGAGGTCAAACTCCATTGGATCATTTGAACGCAACAACCATTTTTGTAGCGGAATGACGTTTTCCCAGACCTGACTCTTCGTCGTCGTCGTAGTTGTCGATTCTGTTTCCGTTCTGCTTTGTTTTCTCACATCAAGAGTAAGCTTAAACTCGAAGCCCTCTTGGGTCACGTCTTGGTCTTCCAGCACTTTCTCCTCCACAAACACATTTCAAAGCTTAGCCTTAGTCGAGACAGTTCTGTATCGAGCGACGATTCAGACGGTCATCAGGAAGTTGTCTCTCAGAGGGGAACTGCAAAGAGGAAGTTGTTGAGTTTCCCAAAGATACCATTTCAAGAGTTGACGTGGATTTTAACTGTTTTCTTTCGCTACCAAACTGGGAGGAGGAAGTTTGATTTCTCCGTGTCCTCCTCCTTGGTGCTGACCTCCCAATGGACCAAGGATGTGATTATGTTTCAGACATTATAACTTGTTCTATGCTTGTCTTCATTGGACGCAGTGTTATTGTTCTTCTCTTTGTGGGAGTGTTGTTGGCATGAGTGTGTTTCGTGTGCATGGATGTACATGATTTCCAAACAACCCTTTATCCACTGATCAGTGGGTTCTTCTATATGAGAAATGCTCAAGATGTATTTGGCTTAATTTTTGTCACCGAGAACAATTAAAGAGATCTTTGATTAAGTTATCATGATCAAATCAAATATCATAAGGTTGGGTGTGTGTGCATGTTCGGTTTCGTATGAGTGTACAACTTTGATCATCTTTTTTGATGCCTTTACGTCAGAATAGAAGTTAAATGATCCATTTGTCTTTCCCCAAATGTAAATATTTTCTAATTTATGTTGTAATTTAATGGGATTTGTAAATATTGGTACAATTATGGTGTTTGGTTCCACTTTTTAAAAAAGACGTGTTAAGCTTTTATAAAGGGGTTTGTTATTTTATCATATAGTGGTTAGGCTACGGGATCGATATTCTTTATAGAAATGTGTAATATTGGTTTAAAGCTGTAGGAATAAAAACTCAACACTCTTGATTTGCGTCTGCCAAGACTCCCCATTTATGACATTGAGTTGTACACTTCACTACACGCGTGCCCTGCAAGTGAGGCATGTTGAACATGGCCAATTCATGTGTATAAAGATTCCTTTTTAAAATAAATGTCAGCAATGCTCACAGAAAGAAGAGTAGTGGTCATCATTGCACAAAACGGGTCAAACAAAGGCTTTCCTCAGAAAAGAAGAGTAGGGTTTCACCCTACTGAACACCTGTCTTATACCTGGATTACTCTTTGAATGTTTGTGAAACTCATTTGTTCGAAACAGATAGTTCCCCTCTTTTCATTACCATGCTTATCTCACAAATTGACGTGACAGGACAACAGTAATATGTGTGTGAAGTTTCCGCATCGCTCTTTTCATATTTAAATGTTCTACTGTGAAACTCGCAGTGTGGTTTCAGATGAAGTGATGGGACTGTTGTGAAGAGATAAACAAAGCCATGAGAGAATATTGACTTGATGCTTCTCTGTTTTATTTACCGTGCTGCTTTATTATTAATGCACCATGTGGTCGGTTGCGAAACGGTTTATTCATAGCCTTTTGTTCGTAAAGTTAGCATGTATATCTAACTTTGTTTAAACCTCAAATGGTTGAAACGCCACTATACTGATGCAACTATCGCATCTCCTTATCAAAACTATCCCCTATCTTGTCTCGTTCTCACAGCAAACGCTCCCAATTTCTCATATGCAATGAAATCGCAGGTGTGTGTGAGTACTTGTGCGTGTTTGCCTCCGTTGAGTGACTGACTCATGCAACTGAACTGACAGTAGAGCAAGTGTGAGCTTCTCCCTCAGAACCCGTTGGACCAGATGTGTGGCTTTGCCACGCACCCACAGTTGGCTGTAACCGCCTCCATTTACTCAGATTCTTTCCTGCACAAGGCTGTAAGTTGAGACATGGCAACTTTGATGGACCTGCTTTGATGATCGGCTGTAGGTGTTGGGGGCAGAACTTCCTCTTGTACCTGAAAGGTGTTGATTGTTGTGAAATGCGGACGCAGAAAGACACACACCCACATCAACACAAACTTTTAAAATCCTGTGATGAGATGCCTACACGGAAGTGCTGGAAAAATATTGCATCTCTTTAAGACGCTTTGTCCTGAGGACGCATCATGCTTGTTTACACTGGCTGCAAGCCAAATCTTAAAATGACAACTGATTTAATTAAAAACATACGGAGACAAACATGAGGCCCAGACTGATACAGCTCTGTTTAATAATTGCATTATTTGGCTTTATATTAAATCCTTAACAGATTGCTACCTTTTGTCCAATGCAACAGTGCTTGCTCTAAACCATTGCCAATGCATCAGACCCCCCCCCCCCCCATCCACTACATAGAACGTCAATGGGGTCCAACGTTGTTTTGTTTCAATGACTCTCAGTGCATGAACAAGTTAAACAGTTAAATATTCTTCATAATTTCAGGATTTTGTTCTTAATGTTAAATGTACATAAACACAGAAACAATTAAATCAGTCCTTACTCTTAAAGGAATAGTTCACCTTTCCTAGTTTTCCTAACCTGTATTGATTTCTCTCAGCTGTTGATCTCAAAAGAAGATATTTTGTAGAATGTCGGGAACCTAACAGTTCACTGACTTCCATAGTATGGAAAAAAATTAAAAATACCATGGAAGTCAGTTTCTGCCGTCAAATGTTTGGTTACCAGCATTCTTCAGAATATCTTCTTTTGTGTATAGCAGAAGAAAGAAGCTCATGTTTGGAACAACACGAGGGTGAGAAAAAAGATGACAATTTTCAGAATTTTCTTTAATGGATTTAGTTAATAATAATAATAATAATAATCTCTTAACCCTTATATTTCATATTGTTTATCAAATTGATACCTGGATAAAAAAGGATATATGCATGGAATTTAATTAGCCAAATAGCCAAAGGCATTGGAACTCAGAGAAGCCATGTTGCTATGCTAAGCTAACATTAGCAGCATCTCTTGTGCTCTGGTTTTGCATAAATTACTCTTAAAATATGCAAATATCCTTATTAAGATGCGCAAAGCTTATTTGTTTAAGGCCAAATCTAGGTTTCTTGCAACTCTTGATTAGATGACCTATGCTAACGTAGGTCAAAGTCAATAGCGGAAAATACGCTTCCGGATGACTTGTTTTTTTTTTTGTTTTTTTTTTTGCACATAAAAAAACATATCTATTCTCAAACTAAAGCTCAAAGACATAAATGTTGACTTGCTGATGCTACATTTGTTGTCAGTGCTTGAATAAACTCATAGCATTGTATTTTTGTGTTTAAATTTGCACTGCTGTTTGCTGTCACGCTTTTATTTCTTGAATCCTGAGGCTATTTATATTTTTGGAGAATCTCTTCTAAAAGTAACCTACTTAGTTTTGTAACACGTTTCCATTTTTGCATGTCTGCAATAAGACATGCATCTCAAGACGTGTCTCAGTCTGGTTTGTGTTAGCAGTCATTAGCAGTGACACTGATGGAAAAAGAAATGCCAAACCGTTGCAACCGCTTTTTAAGATGCTCACTTTAAATGGGGTTTGTAATTCCAGCGCCTGGATGTTTTTGCGTACTCATTCAGAAATATGTTTCCAAATAAGCCCTTGTGTTCAGAACATTAGCAGCACATGCTTGACTTGGATGTCGTCGTACAGATGGTTTGCGAGAGTCAAGCCAAGTGGTTTCTTGCTGGTATGAGGAAGCCAAATAATGGGAACATAAAAGTCGTAGGAGGGAGGGATGTGTGTGCATTTAATGGGGGGCAGGAACAACAAAGAATTCCTGCAGAAAATGCTGGGAGTGAATTTAAATTACAGACGAAGAGGAATTCTTCTGTATGTTTGGGTGAAGCAGAAGCTTTCAGGGAGGAAATACAGACTGATGGTTGTCGCTCTCAAAGAAGAGTCCCAGTTGCGCCAGAATTTACTTTCTTTAAAGTTTTCTTTAAAGTTTGGTGACCAATGGAAGACAAACGGGAACCACGGATAACTCTTTATCATTACTAACCCTAGTTTGAGCCCTAAAGCAAAACTTCAACAGATAACTGAGTGAACTCTTTATTAAACAAAAACAAAAAACAACAAACGTAATAATTTGACAGAAAATGAGTTAGAGTAATTCATTAAAATAATGACTTTTAAAATAAGATTTTTAAGTATATATATTTTTAAATAACCAAGTGGGGACATACAAATTGGCTATTTTTTTTATTATAATTTTTTATATATAAAAAAATATTTTTTATTTGAAATTTGTAATAAATCATAGCATTCTTGTTTAAAAAAACTTAGCAATTATTTTAATGTGTGTGGAAATATATATATATATATATATATATATATATATATATATATATATATATATATATATATATATATATATATATATATATATATATATATATATATATATATATTATGAAAATATTTAATTTTAAATAATTGCTTTTTGTAATTTTATATTTTTAAAATAAAAAAAAGTAATTCATTCATTCATTGTTTTAAAGATATAATCCAGGGGTGAGTACAACTATTTTTGTTGTTGTTTGTTATTAATTTTATTAGTAATAAAACTTTGGAGACCAAAATACTGTTGCACACAATGGTATCTGTTACCGCTTCCTTATAATGGAGTAAATTCTGGCAGTGTGTGTTTATTCAAAGACAAAACAAAAATAGGAAATTAGATAATGTTTATTCATGACGCATTTTAATTTTGTAACTTTTTTTTTACTTTTTCCCTGATAAATGAATTTTTTGATGTTAATTATATTGGTAGTAAGGGGAATTATGGATCGTGTAAGCTATCCTGAACTGACCCTCCTTCTTCTTTCTTCATCCGTTCTGTGGGAATCCAATGGTCTGTCTGCGTCACCCAAACATCCCCCCCACTTCCTCCATCACAACACGTACCACCAATTAGCCTGCGCTATCGCTAACGAAGCCGCGGCCTCCTCACCCCTCCACGACAGACAGCAGATGTCCGTGTTTCTGCGGGAAGCGTCCACTCCGTCACACCAAAGGAGACGACAAGATGGCTCTCGCTTTCTCAGAAACGGCCATTACCTACTTTCCTGTGCAAGAAATGATTCCACGGCTCACAAGACATATCCAGCTTAATTAAAAGCATCTGCCCTGCCTAACAATACTCAGCTAGTCCTGTTTATTCTCCTATAATGCACTAAACAGCACTAATCAAAACAACCTGTCTGAATTCCCTGGCCAGCCTTGAAGCCATTATCAGATGCAAGGGATTTCTGTTTTCTAAGAGTACTTTGTTCATTCTTTCCTACAAAAACCCTGTCTTGTTGTAAGGAATTGTCTTTAATTGTCTTAAATTTGATGCACAAAAACAAGGCCATGAGGGTGCATGCACATTAAGCCTGTTCAAGTTTACACAGTCTCCGTTTTACAAGCTATGTTTTGTCCACTCCAAATTTTGGATGAATTTTCTCTGTTTTATCAGTTGAACTATTGACATCAAGTCTTGTTGCAGAGCAGTCCGATTGTATTGATTGGACGGTTGATGTTAATCCAGCATTGTTAGATCCACCATATGGTTGATTCTCATGGTCCCAGGACGCTTATTTAAGCCGGGATGCTTATGATGTGATGGACAGGACGATGTGAATGACTGTTAGTAAACCACCTGTCATTGATGACGCATGTTGATCCTTTATTTTGATGATCACTTTGACTCCCTTTTGGAAAATGTACATGTGCTTTTTACTACTGAATACTACTGCTAACCCCAAACATTTATTACAGTTGTTTACACAATGTTTTATTATATTATATTATATTATATTAACAGTAGTGCATACTTAAGTAGTAGCTTTTCAAGTTTAAGAAAGGTGTGTCTAGAGAGTCTTTCGCAATCCAAATTGTGCATTTTTTTTTTAAAGCTTTATGCAAAACCAGTCTATAGTTAGCACCTATTTGCATATGCCTTCCAGCAAATCAATGAATGTTGCATCATTGAATTAATTATATATATATTTAACTATATTACATTTAAATTTATTTTAAAAAATACTGAAAAAAATAACACACACACATAAGTAACACACTTTTACATAAGTGACCCAAAAGGAAGTGTCTCTAGCTGATAATTTGGTTTCCTCCGCCAGCAAACACATCAGGATTGTCTATGTTGTGACAAGTAACAAAGAGTTCTCTGATTTGTTCTCCAACTGCTTTGGTTACTGGAATGTTGTATGGAAATGCTATAACAATGTTCCATTGCAATTACAACTGTTCATTATATATGTGACCCTTGAGCACAAAACCAGTCATTAGGGTCAGTTTTTGGATTTTGTGATTTATACATAATCTGAAAGATGAATTAATGTTTGGTCTGTTATAATAGGACAGTATTTGGCTGAGATGCAACTATTTGAAAATCTGGAATCTGAGGATGCAAATATATATATTGAGAAAATCACCTTTAAATTGGTCCAAATTAAGTTCTTAGCAATGCATATTACTAATTACTAATTACTAATAATTAAAAACACAATCTTTACTTATCCTAATGATTTTTGGCATAAAAGAAAAATCGATAATTTTGACCCATACAATGTATTTTTGGCTATTGCTACAAATATACCCCAGAGACTTAAGACTGCTTTTGAGCTCCAGTGTCACATGTGAGTTTTAAGCCCCTCCCTCCAAGCTTTTGTTTTGACTTCCTGTGGGTGGAATCAGGTTTTAAATAGGACGTCCAGAGCCTCCCAAACACACCCTGCTCATCCCAACACGGGACGCAGTATTTCTCCTTCTTGATTTGACCCTCTGTGACTCGGATAACATGGACACCTCTCATTATCTCACCATCTCTAAAACCAATCTCGTTTTCCACACGAGTTTGAAGAAGCTTCGAGGAACCAAACCAAACGGGTTGTTAAAGACCATAATTACACCACTATCAACATTATTTTCCAGCATCATCAATCGGAGCTGCACATGCTAGAAAACGTTGGCGGTGTTAGAGGAGTATTTTTGTGCCATGTATTCATGGTAGACTGATTCAGATTCAGACTTGAGTTCTCAGGTTGCTTTTTTAAAGCTCCGGAAACATTATAAGGCTCAGTTTAGATGTTATTGAGATTGTAAAGAGTCAATATTACAACTGATTGAGAAATGAAAACCCTTTCTGTGGGTCATTTCAATCGCACACTTTCTAAAAGCAGAAACCAAAGGCAAACTGTTCTTGTATTTCACTAGAACTCTCCGTCTTGTGAGCAAACACATGGCAAAGCTCCCAGTCGAGTTACAGGTGTAAGCTGGAAAAACATTTTGTGGTTTATTTACAATAACAGTAACTGCTAAAGGTGTCTTCATTTTGATCGTTATGAATAATGAAACGCTAATGAATAATCCTGGCTAAATGTGCCCTAAAGTGGAAATTCCCATATTTAAGGGAGTTTCTTGGCTTGGATTATAACTGGCAGAGGTCTGTTGTCATGCAAAACGGTGACATCTGCAGCATTTGGCTTTTATTTATACTTTGAAGATTATTAACTGAAACACAATAACACTTACTGGCACGCATCCAAGATGAAAGATGGTGCACAATGTTGGCGGCAACATCTTGCTGTCTTCTAAAATACAATTCGTGCAATATGGTGAAGAAATATTGAATTACATAAAAAAAAAATTGCTCAGTATTTTTGAGTGCCATGCATTTTTATATTGAACAAACTCTTAATTTGAGGAAATTATTTTCAGTGTGCAATATGCATCAGATCTTCAGAGTGATTATAACCATTAAATGAATGGTTAACCCTTAAATAAAAAATTGCTGATAATGTGCTCCCCCTCAGGCCATTCAAACATGAGTTTGTTTCTTTACAAAACAGAAATGGAGAAATTTAGCATTCGATCACTTGCTCAGCAATGGATGCTCTGCAGTGAATGGGTGCCGTCAGAATAAGAGCTGATTAAAAACATCACAGGTAATCTAGTCCAGCCATTAATGTCTTGAGAAGACAAAAGCTGCATGTTTGTAAGAAACTAATTCATCAAGATGTTCTAACGTCAAAGCTTTGCTTTTGGCTAAAGAGTCTATAAAACGTATCGCGCTTCCTCCAGTGAAAAAGTCCATCTCCTGTTGTCCTCTCACATCAAAATCCACCCACGTATTTGTTTAGAAACTGATTTGGCTTGTAAACAATGCTTGATCTGTACAGATTTCTCTCCTGATTCAGACCAGATGACTTTTTCATTGGAGGAAGTGTAATGGATTATGGACTCATATTTTAGCTGAAAGCAACAGTCTGAAGATCAGAATGTTGCTTGTTGCATTTCTTTTGGTTACATAAGATGTTAACTGATGGACTGGAGTGGTGTGATGTTTTTATCAGCTGTTTGGACTCTCATTCTGACGGCACCCATTCACTGCAGAGGAGTCATTGCTGAGCAAGTGAAGGAATGTTACATTTCTCCAAATCTGATGAAGAAACAAACCCATCTATATCTTTCATGGCCTGAAGGCAAGGACATTTTCATTTTCGACTGAACTATTCCTTTAGCTGATTGTATCTGTAATTTTAAGATTGATGTTTAAACATTAAGAAGCAGCTTTTGAAATGTCTGACGATGAGCAGGTCTGGAGTTGTGAGTTATAGATGTATAAGCCAGACGTTCAGCTTTCATGAAACAGTTGAAAAATCCAGCTGTATGTCAAGCTGACCTGGAGATTATTGAGCTAACTCACTAAAGCCAGGTACAAGGAACGAGATCCCGTGGTAAGCACCGCGTGGAAGGCTGTATTGGAAACTATGAGAGAGAGAAAGAGAGAGATTAAGAAAGACAAAGAGAGAGAGGCACAGCGCCTAAAGGCGTAGACCAGTCTTTATGGTTCAGCGAAAGGTAAAAACTCATTACTCGTTCTGCCATCTTCAACCATCTAACTTGGCTAAAAAAAGGTCTCAAGGCCTTCCCCTTCATACTGATAACATGCAAATTAAGAACCAGTTAGGTGAAAAAAGACAGTGACACAAAGCAGAATAGACTTAAATTAGCATGCTAGGAATTGCGTACAGATAGATGTAAACACATTCAAAGAACAAATTCAGGTTTACTGATAAAAGTTTCCAGATTTTGTTTTCATTTCATAGCTCACTGTTTTTTTTAAACTTAGGTTTTGTTCTGTATAAACAAGATATTTTCCACTGTATTTTTTTATATAAGAAAATACTGTCCATTTTTCTACTTCAAAATTTCACGTTTATTCTATGTGTTAATTAATTAATTAATTTTTATTTTATTTTATTAATTCTTTTTTTTATTAGCAATGAATTTTGTAAAAATATGCTATTTCTTTTTTTCAGTTATTTATTTATTTTTTTTAGGTGTCAATTAATCAATCAATCAATCAATCAATATATATATATATATATATATATATATATATATATATATATATATATATATATATATATATATATATATATATATATATATATATATATATATATATAAATTTAAATTTTAGTTGCAATATTACCTGAAACTGCATTACCAAGCCTTAATTCGTTTTTCATGTAATATTGTCAGTGTCTACAGTATGTAACGGAAATGAAGTTCTACTCATTCATTGACTTCAGAGCAGAACTTCTATCAAGTAAAATCCATTCATTTCTCCACTTTCTAATGGGGAGCGCTGAAGTTTCCTCCGAGAACCGCACAGTTTAAATGCACTCATGTGAATACCAAAATTAGCAGCGACTTAAAAGTAGGTCTCTTTCCTTCAAGCTCTCACAATAAACAAAAACAACAAATAACCACTAAAAAATGTCATCTGGTGCAGTAAACATGCCACACTTTGTCTAAAACCTGGAATGAATCTCACAGACATTAAGTGTTTCCAGTCTAGGGTGAATCATGGCTGAACCACACTCATTTCCTGTATGTGTTTATGTGGGGGGGGGTGTTAGCTGTCCGGGGCTTGTTTTTAGCGCAAAACTGGATGGAAAGAGGGAGGATGACTATAGCTGCAGTATCACAGAATTTGTTTTTTTTTTTTTTTAAAGAGAATGTTCGATTTTGAAAATTCAAATCGAAACCGACACAACAATGGAAATTCCGTGATCAGTTACATCATGTGTTTAGCGGAATGTTCATGTTTTTATGAGCTGTAAAGTTCCAAAAACCATCAAATGTATCACCAAAGTATCTCATCTGATTACAAAGTGACAGTTTTATTTTTAGAGCTAACTGTAATAAAAAAAAATATGAAACCACCGCCATGCTAGAATGATTTGAAGAAATGTAATTGACATTTTCGTTCTGATTCAGAACTTGATTACATACTGAACCGTCCCGCAGGTCAATGGTAGTGAAGATAGACAGCACCAGTCTTCTGGAGCACCAAGCCCATCTTTTTCAAACCACAATGTAAAACAAGTAAATGCAAAGTATATTTATAGGAGGTGGAAAATAACCCATAAATACATTCTGCATGACAAGAAATGTGTTTGCTGGAGGGGAACTATACCATAGATGCACCGTGTTACTCTGGCTTTGTTTGTCTTTGTTTAAGAGCTGTCTGACATTGTATCAGACCACATTCCAGGGGAAAGATTTCTGGAAGAAAGTGCTCCATGCTGTTGAAATCTGTCTGTGCCACCTTGTCAGAAAGCTCCCGTCTTTAAATAACAATGAGACTGAAGAGAAAGAGCACATCCTTTATCAGATCTATCAGAATGATACTCCGTCCTGTGTGTGTGGATGAGGGCGAGACTGCGCTTTCAGGAATATTTCACCCAGAATGAAAATTGTGTCATCATCACGTCATTACAAACCTGCATGACTGGCATGAAGCATAAATTACGATATTTTAAACGCTCTCTAAATTCCTGTTTTCTAGAAAGAATGAACGAATAAATAAAATGCATGGTTTTTTAGTAACACAAAGAAACATATTTTGAAGAATCTCAAAAAGCTATTTTCTCTACACCATAAATAAATAAATTATGTGCATTATATTTCAAATCATTAGCATCGTATAATATTTCACCTTTTTTTTTCTTCATTAGAAAGAAAAATACAAAGCGATGACTTGAGGGTGAGTATATAATGACTGAATTTTCATTCTTGGGTGAACTAGTCCTTTAAAAAAATAGACTTGAGTGAATAGACTAAACATCTGGGAAGCCAATATTTGTGGTTCACTGACATTTTCAGTGTTTTGAAATTCAACTCCCTATAAAATATGCTGGAATGCAATGGGAAGAAGAGAAAGCGAAATCGAGCAGCTGTACAGTAAATGTTACAGTAGTGTAAACTTGCACGCCGGACGCAGGTTTGTTCACACTTATTTGTGCTTCAACCAGCATGCACCTGTCCCATCTCAAGTCACACAGCTAAACAAGCGTGACTGTTGCACACACACTTCTGCAGATAGATACGGCAAGACAAACACGTGGAAAAAACAGATCCACAGACAAGTGAGAAACAGATAAACAGATTCTAAACAATATGTAAACCAAGTAAAACTGTTATCTGGGAAAGTCTCCAAATGTTTCAGATTAGACATTATACAAAACTCAGACATTTCATATCAGATTCTCTCAAGATTGAATGGTATGAGCTGTGATCCACATTATTACTGTTCAATACAGTTCATTAGAAGTGATTTAATAAATCAGTGGTGTCATTTTAGTCATATTTGCGCCACAAAAGTTTTCCAATCTGTTAACCCTTTAACTGTCACCCCGTCCCATATACATTTACTTCAAAATATTACAATTAAATCTAATCTTGACAAACTATATATCGTTGGAAAGGTCTAAGACTCCTAAATATATATTTTACCAATGTTTTTTTGTTTCAATGTTTTTTTGTTTCAATGTTTTGTAGGAAAAGTAATAGATTAATGTATGAAAAGAGTGCACATTATACATTATAACAGGAGTTTTGACATCTTCGTTGCCTTTTTCTCTATCACATTTTAGAAATCATCAGAAATTATATATCAACTGAAAACTTAAAATCTCAAAATTCATCATTTGAAACCCATTTTAAATTCAAACATTGCATTACCATGTAAATGGTACATCAATATCATGTTACAAAATGTTTTCAGTCATGAATTATAAAATTTTAGGTTGGCATCATGCACATTCAATTCTATCTTCAAAAATGTGAGTGACAGTTAATAAACTATAAAATAATATTTTTGGGAAAAAAAAATATTTTTCTTCTTTCATTTATTGTCCAAACAAATAATTGTAATAAAAAATGTTATGCCTCTTGAATATAAATAGTAGTAACAAAGAAAACATCACTACTACTAATAATAAATTAATAAATTAAATAAATTAATAAATAAAAAGGACACCAGTCAGTTCAGGTATTTACATATTTCTGTTATTTTTATTATTATTTTTTGAATTTTTAAAACGTCTTTTATTACAACAAAGCTAATTGTGTGACTTTAATCATGGTTAATCGTATTTTTAAAGTAACTTTATGTAACGATTCCTAATTCACGAGTTCGTGAATCTTTTTTGTGACTCAAATAAACGAACTGGTTCATAAGAGCCATTTGTTCGCGAATCGCACATCACGGATTGCGCTGTGTTGCTTGCTTGCAACTTTGTCGCGCGGATTTTCTATCGAAAGTTTTATGCTTTCTCGATTTGAAATGATCCGTGTGAACTTTTACTTTGAACATTTTAGTTGTTTCTTTGAAGCTGATTGACGACGGGCTCTTCTGACTCATCTATTCAGAGAAAAGTATGTGGGCCTCCTTCAATGAAACATTAATCGAAAGCTCCTAGAAGTCTCCCGAACTCTGAGCTTGACTGAATAAACCACTTTCTACTTTTGTTGAATGGTAAATAGAAGCACAGACCGTCTGATTTCTCCTTTCACAGAAAGAGAAGGTCTGGATCGACACAGGAGTGAGTAAATGATGCACAAACTGTCTTTTTTCCAGCAAATCATCATGTCTTTCAAAGCAAATGTGTTGAAAAGGTTTCTGGTTCTCCTCATTGAGCAATGTAAGCACACATCAGTCGTCAGACAAATCATTCTCTCCTTTTGTGTGACATTGTCACAGCAGCTCAGTTGATCTTTAAGAGAGTTACTAAGAATATAAAGCTATTGCTGTGAAGAGAGGCGAGAAGACCAGAAAATCTGGTTTGCAGAAGTGTGGAGTCCCTCCCAATGCTTCTTCTTTCACAGGTATGTGTGTGTTTTCTCTTTATCGCAGATAAATTAGAACTCGACTCCTTTCATGTTGCGATGGTTTGTCATTGTCTTGGGTGTGAGAAACAAATCCAACTGTTCAGATGCAATGACTCACTCATTCAGAGGCATCATGGGCAGGGAAGCACAGGAGAACAAGGTGTGCTGGTTTTTGGCAGATGTTTCAGCACAAGGAGCAGATCAGCTATTGGGAAATCGCTTTTCTGGGTGGTGGTGACAAACACTGTGAGGAAAGACTTTATTGTTTGTGATTTCCAGTGAACAGTTGCAGAGATTCCGCTATTAGTTAAGAGAAATTCTAGTTGCATTGCTAAAAGTGAAAATATTCTGTATTTTTGTCTTTCTTTTCCAATATGATTAAATAAAAAGAATATCTACTTGTGAAGCAAAAAAAGAAGACATTGTTTTTTTTTTTTTTTTGTTAAATTAAAGTGTCCT
Source organism: Carassius auratus (assembly GCF_003368295.1). Lineage (NCBI taxonomy): Eukaryota > Metazoa > Chordata > Actinopteri > Cypriniformes > Cyprinidae > Carassius > Carassius auratus. Next base: position 527 of record NW_020528002.1, on the reverse strand, counting down.
CCAGGGGCTGTTCCAGAAATTTGGACAACTTAATTAACTTTCCTTCTAAAAAAAAAACAGTTTTCATAAATTGTTAAGGCAATTGATGGAAAAAGGGAAGAAAATGCTTATTTTTTAAATATATATTAAAGATATTGGAAGAAGCAAGCAATATTTTTGAGTATAAATTTAATATTTAAATATAAATATATATTAATAATTAAGTACTTAAATATATGGGGAAAAAATGGTTTTACCAAAATATATTTCACTATAAACATTATGAATACATTGGGTTAGTGAAATACACTATAATAAGTCAAAAAATTTGGCTTTTTTTTTTTTTTTTTGCACGTTGTTAACTAAAACAAAAAAAAATCGTTACATAACTGAAGTCATTTCTACTTTTTAAAATGTTTAGAAAAATGTACAATGCAATTAAATCATTATATATTATATAAGTTAAATAAGTGTATATATATAAAAAAACTTAAGATTAATTTATCAGCTAGTTTAATGCAACTAATGTTCTCATTTTCATTTAGTGA
>NW_020528001.1:0-56304 GCF_003368295.1 Carassius auratus | reverse complement strand
TAGACACACAAAAAAATATAAGCCAGTGCACAAAAAGTAAGAACAGAAAAACATTTATTTAAAAGAAAGCCATACACAGCCTATAAAGAAATAACAATTCTGTCATAACAATGAAACCGGGGAACATGGCTGTTCAGGTTAGAAGACTGGAACATATAGCTTGAAATACATCTTAAAATGTAATGAAGAACTTCAATTTCTTTTATTGTTTTTTCATTTGTTGTTACAGTAAATACAGAATGTTGGTATCAATGAATAACATAGTGAAATAACAGCAATAGCATAAACAATCTAACATAACTCAAGCTCTACATGCCTTGAAAATATTACCTCTCACGCTCTTCCAAATCCTGGTGAATTGCGTATTGCAAAATCCATGTCAGATCTGAAAGCAGTGTACACTGCATGAACTGGTATGCGTAGAATATTTTCACAAGTATTGGCCACTGGAAATCGGGAACAGGTAATGAACTCAAGTCTTGGCTTTGGAGAGAAACCCAGTGCTGGAATGCTGTCACATCCAGTGAAGAAAACAAGAACATCCTCCAGAGAGACATTGTTTTCAACTGTAAAACAACAAAAAAGTACCACATGTCTATGTTAAATGATACCACTGGAGTAATGCAAAATTGTTATAAGAGTAGTTATATTTGAAAGGGTTGCTCATAATGTCACATGCAACACTAAACAACAGTCTGGTGAGTATAAAGAGCCATTTAGCAGAATAAAAGATAGGAGTTGGTGAAGACTGTAGCAAATAATCTTTCTCCAAGCCTCTGTGTATAAGGCAGGTTCAAAAAGAAATGATTGATTGAGTCAGTGTGGAAGAACTTGACTGGTCTGCATAAAGCTAACTCCAAATCCCAGCTGAACATCTCTGGTGTGACTTTAAATGTGGACCTTGAGCCAAAAACTCATCACCAAACACCAGTGGTGTTTTTTTTAACCTTGCCTTATACACAAGCATTGCCATGTTAGAATAGAAAGGGTCCTGTCCAAACTGTTGCTATAAAATTAGAAGCACAAAATTTCCTACAATATCATTTTATACTTTAATATTAAGATTTGCACTCATGGATATTTACTAAAGAAGTCATACCTGTTCATTGAAAGGGGATGACCCAATACTTTTGGCAAAATTAGCTTTAAATGTTATATTAATGAATTTATAGTACATAAACACCAATTCAAACATTGCAATATAAATATATATTTTTCCCACCATTGTCATGCACCACTATGATGGAGCCAAAAACAATTTTGAAAATAACGGATTGCGTTGAAACCTGTATGAAATACTAAACTTACTTTCAGCATCCTGAAGATAGTCTTGCCAGAAAGCCAGGGTCCGGCACTCTGCTTGAAATGCATTACTCCCTCTTTCAGAATGAATGATTTGGAAGAGATTCTCCACATCATTTGCGGTTAAGGCCTTTTCAGCCTTCACAAAAAGGCACTTTGACTGAACAGGATAGTTTTGGAGAGCATCTAGGACACCCAGAGACGTTAAGCCATCTCTGAACCTATTAAAAAGGAAACACGCTGTAATGTGTAGTTTATGTGATTTGAAACATGTAGCACTAGTATTTTCATTTTTAATTAGATGAGGTTCCACATTGAATTATTATGTCCTCCTGTTGTGGTGCACTATAAAATGGAAGTTGAGGTCAATCATAAAATTTTCTTATACTGTAGGCACACTTGTTAGCAACTCAAAAACTTTTTTTTGTACATGCTTTCCCTCTTCTATCTCTTGTATTTCTGCTATTTTACAGCCATTAAACTATATTAAATTTTCTGACAAAGTACAATTACATTATGTGTTCATATATAAACATACCTTTCAAATGGTGCACGGGTCCGCTGAAGGACATACCAATGAGCCAGATCCAAAGCAGTCTCCTGTTTGTTTTCCAGTGTTATGCGTACATTGTGACCAGCAAGACTGATTAAGCTAGCAGCCTGTTCAACTGCATCTTGTAGTTGTGAATCAGTCTGGGCCTGTAAGATCTAAAAATATATACAAAAAAAAAACATTGTTTGAATGAAGATATACAACTATTAGCTGTAACGTCAATGTTAATGAGTGCATGCAAAAATAATAATTTATCAAAATACAATATAATTAAAGTAAAATATGCCTACCGACTGCAACTGTGACTTTGTTTCTTCATCAGTAATATCTTCAGTTTTGACCTTTACATTGTCAGGGCCCTTTTGAAGACACTCATACATAAGTTCAGACAGGAAACATGGACTCTGCCCCCATGGGCAATTGACATTGCCATGATCTGGCCAGCATAGAAGTATGCATTGTCTTTCATCGCTATTATCAAATGAAATTAAAACATCATTGTCATTGTAAGTACAACATTTGAAGATTCTTACATTTCCTACTAAATCATTTCAGGTACAACATATTTAGGAATCCAAAATAAATCCTTTACTTGACATCAATATGAATTTATAAGTAGTGTACCTTTGGAGTTGCATGTGAGGACTTTAGCATTAGATGGTCCTTCAAAGATGCCAATTTTGTCCTTGATTTCATGTAGACAGAGTCGGAAAAACTCCCGAGTAGGTCCTCCATTGTCCACAGCACCCTCAGATGTTCCATAGTCATCAGTAAACTTAACATCCACCTTCTTCTCGGGTGAAAAATTGGATCTGCCCATTGCTCTGGATGTTCCATCCCACACATTTCTTCTTATGATATTGAACCGTACAATGCTGTCATTATTTACTCTCGAACCAATCTGCTCCATTATTCTCTCTAAAGTCATCCTTGAATCACTGAAACAATAATAAACAATAAAATAATACAAAAAATGACAATGGTAACTCGCCCATTATATGAAACATACAAAAATTATATATTTTATTTTATATATTTTATACACTTTTACACCATGATTTAAACAACAATTAAATGAAAACAATATTATAAATATTGCTGAAACAATAACCACAGAAAAGATTTGATATGAGATAAAGAAAAAAACAACATTGTGCACACATAAATATATTTCTGAACCATTTAGGTGGTAGCCTGTTTATTGCTACGAGTCTAGAAAATTAAGCTATTGCTATGTTACATTAGAATTAAACATTTCTACATAACATCTTCTACTGACCTCTCATTTGTGCTGGACTCTAAGGACCTTGATATGGCTTCCTGGAGATCAGCGTCATCAGAGAGGTATTCTTCCTCAAATAGGTCAAGGTATGTACTAAAAAAATTAATATATCAATATTTTATAATGAACAATGTTTAAGTACATATATGATGTTAACAGAAATAGCTGCATTACTACAGGACAAATAACATCCTAGATGTAATAATAACATTGTCTACTGCTGAGTGACTATTCTAACACAAAAATTGTTAGAATACTAATTGTTATTGTAAACAAGGCCTACTGACGTTAAACCCTGACCATGACAATCCTGTATAAAAAGAACATGTACCTGTAGGTTGTGCTGGGTGCATTGGTTTGGGTGGGACTATGGGATGCCTCAGAGGTGTTGCTAGCAGAGAAGCATGGTGTGTGTCCAGTGCCACTGATAGTGGGACCAATCGAAAAGATGTTGGTGTAGCCACTAGAGATGACAGATGTTCCACTAGACAAGGTAGGAGTCTCATCAATAGTAATGGCAGCAGCAACAGAAGACATGGTGAGGTTGTCAGCTGAGATGGGTGGTGCATTGGTGCAAATATCTTTAGTGTCAATACACCAAATAACTTCATCTCCACCAGAGATGGAAGGGGTATTACTGGAGAGACACTGGACTTCAACAGTGGAGATGGCTGAAACAACTTCTTTGGAAATATCAGGCACACTACCAATGACTGTAAAAACAAGGAAAAATAGTTGGGTTAATTTTTTATTAGGATTTCACTTATATGAGAGTGTTAGCAACAGAACACATTTATATCTTCAACATTGCATTATGTAGTAGATTTAAAATAAAAATGAAAAAGTATTTACCACATTTGTCAGGATCCAATGTTTCTTTGAAATCATTCTTGTTTGTGTTGCTACTGTCTTCATCAGAACATGACTGTCAATTGAAGCAAATAAATACATTTATAATAATAATTTTAGTAAATGTATGCTAACCAATACACTATGCTAACAACAAAGCAAACATTTGTTTTAATTGTCACAACATACTAGTACCAAAGTAAAATACAGTTTTGCCATTGTCCCCTGTTATATACAGTACTGTGCAAAAGTCAAATATAGTATTTTCACATATTTTTATATAGGAAGTATTGTTTACGTTTCTTTTGACATTAATTGTAATAATCCATTGTAATTTATGTCTCTTGGTGTTATATTAGACAGCAACTTGTCTTTTGAAAATCATATTTCCCATGTTACAAAAACAGCATTCTTCCATCTTAGAAACATTGCCAAGCTACGAAACATGTGTAAAGCATGTGTTTCTGATGCAGAAAATCTAGTTCATGCATTTATGACCTCTAGACTGGACTATTGTAATGCACTTCTAGGTGGTTGTCCTCCTTTGTCAATAAACAAGCTACATGTAGTCCAAAATGCAGCAGCTAGAGTCCTTACCAGGTCAAGAAAATATGATCATATTACCCCAATTTTACAGTCTCTGCCCTGGCTACCTATTAAGTTCCATATCAGTTACAAATGATCATTACTTACCTACAAGGCCCTAAATGGTTTAGCTCCTGCGTACCTAACTAGCCTTCTACCACGCACCCTAAGGTCACAAAACGCTGGACTTTTGGTCGTTCCTAGGATAACAAAGTCCACTAAAGGAGGCAGAGCTTTTTCACATTTGGCTCCCAAACTCTGGAATAGCCTTCCTGATAATGTTCGGGGTTCAGACACACTCTCTCTGTTTAAATCTAGATTAAAAACGCATCTCTTTCGCCAAGTATTCGAATAATGTATCTTTAATTGTGAGTGTAGTTGCATCTGATCAAATGCACATTTTTATTCTTTAGCTTAGGTTAAAATAATTAATTTTACTTTGTTGGAACAGAAGCTATGCTAATGATGTCTCTATTTGTTTCTATGTTTTGCCACAGGATTTACATCCCATGGTAACTAGGATTTACACAAGCTCCAGTCTGGATCCAGAACACCTGAGAAGAGATGATGCTGACCCTCAGAGGACCTCAGATGATGCTAACCCTGAATCAACAACATAACTAACAAATATTGCTACAAGTGTGACTGCATCATATAATAATTATTAAAGCTGCAGTAGGGAACTTTTGTAAAAATATATTTTTTACATATTTGTTAAACCTGTCATTATGTCCTGACAGTAGTATATGAGACAGATAATCTGTGAAAAAAAATCAAGTAACTTTGGCTCCTCCCAGTGTCCTATTGCCATTTGCAGAAAGTCATCCGCTCCCGGTAAGAAAACAACCAATCAGAGCTGCGGTCCGTAACTTTGTTTGTGTTCAAAATGTAGAAAAATTTATATAATAAGCGAGTACACCATGAATCCATTTTCCAAACCGTGTTTTTAGCTTGTCCTGAAACACTAGGTACACCTATAATAAGTGTTTATATTCTATTTTAGATTGCTTCAGGGATACCGCGGCGGAGTAACCCAGTACCTTTGTGATCTTCATAGACATAAACAGAGAGAAGTAGTTCCGGCTACGATGTTCTTCCGCAAGACGCAAGCAGTTCTGTTTATTAGCCGCTAGAGCATCAAAAGTTCCCTACCGCAGCTTTAATTATTAATAATATTAATAATGTTCATCATCTGTCTGACTACGTCTATGTAATTTTTCTACAAAATCCTCTCATACGTGCACAAACTGAGAGTCACCACTTATAAGCTACTACTAAATGTTGTAGAAACATAATTTTCTGTAACGTTGCTTTGTAACGATTTGGATTGTAAAAAGCACTATACAAATAAACTTGAATTGAATTGAATTGAATTATGTATGCACAAGGAGTCTAACAACATCCGGTGCACCACAAAGAGATGTGATCTCACATCACCAAGTCCATGTGCGATTGGAGAAAAAGAAGAAACCAGAAGACTAAATCCAGAAGAACTATGGCAACATCTCAAATATGCTTGAAGAAAGATCTAACAAAAAAGCTGTAAATTTTGGATGCTTGCAAAAATAATGAAAAAATGTAATTTAACAATTAACTACTATTAACTAAATCATATTAAAGTTTGTGTTTCAACAGCTTTAGTCCTTGGTACACTTGCAAGTAGTTTTGCAGGTGAGTTTCTTCAAGCATCTTCGAGGTGTTGTCACAGTTCTTCTGGATTTAGTCTGTCTCAGTTCATTCATGTAATCACAGATGCACTTGATGATGGTGAGTTCAGATCTCTGTGTGGTGCAGACCAACTGTTGTCCTTGTGCAAACAAAAGTCTAATTTGATTATTACACTTAATGTCAAAAGAAATGTTTTGAAATATGAATTGATATTTCCTATATACACACCACAGCAAAATATATTAATAAGTGGCTTATAGCAATTTTTGGAGGCTGAAAATACTAGGGTGCCTAAGAATTTTGACAATACTGTAATTTAAAATAAATAAATAAATCTTCTGCACTACTTACAGATTCTTTCTCTTCACTTAAAATGACCTTGTCAGGCCTGACATAAATGGACTTCTGATGAAAAAGTTTTTTCAGAAGGTCTCCACCTAAAGTCTGTTTGGAAGTCAGGGATGGCTCCACTAATTTGTTGTGGCACGACATCAAGATTTGTAATCTGACGAAATAAAAAGCACACTGTATATGAAACTTATTTTGAAGCTAGAAAACCATACAACAGTACATGGAAAGGTATGGTTACAATACACCATTTGTCTACACATTCAAATTTTTATACTCTCAGTTTATCAGTTGGTCAGTTAATATAAATTTAAAAGAATTAGATATTTACAACCATAATGTATTGACAAAATCCAATATTTTGTTAATTTTGTTACATATCACAACAAGGGATATTTATCAAAGCACATTATATTACTAGTATTACTGCAAAAATATAAAATAAGTAATAAATGTGATTAAACACAGCTAACGTTTACCTGCATCCCTCCACAACTGGCTGGAAGGCTGATGTTATAGTCTGCATAACTTTGTCGGCGTCCCAGTCACAGCCAAATTCTAAGGCAGATTTTATATGACCATTTTCAAAAAGCCAAGCTTTCTTGGCACGCCTTGGCACATGTGTAGATGTATGGTCTGGCAGGAGAATAACTTCTTTGGTGAAAGACTGAGCCACCGGACGTAAACTGCCTAGTGCCTGAAACCTTAACATTAAAGAAAATCAACATATTCAATTCAATTAAATATGTATGTACTTTATATTAAGTTATCTTTTCTGTTTATAAATTGGAAGCTGTGTTAAATGAATTTATTGTAAACTGTAGTTGATATTAAGAATTATTTTTCTCTCTCTCTAGTTTATAGACAACATTTGTGCACAACCATATGTCATTACTACAGCAGTGAAACACCCAAAGACTACTAATTCCAAAGTTTAACTACTTAAGCCTCATTAATGTATATTACATTTAAAGATGTACAGTTGTCTACATCTGAAATCATACTTAACACATTTCACCGATATTTCTGAATTTTGCTATGACAAAAACTCTTATCACTTCCAATTAATTTTGTTCTTACCTCTTATGTCTAGGGCCCTTTCGAGTGAACGGGCGAAGATTGTAGATAGCTGTGGGTGGTCCCTGTGAGGTAGAAGGCATGTTTCTTTCTGTAATGTTTGCTTGATGAGCAGGAACGTCCTGGGCTGTGAAGTTCACCGCATTCGCTCTTCCGCGGTGAAATAGCGAATACATTTCTTCATCAGTAGAACGATGTTGAGTACGGTTGCCAGTATTTTGGCCCGTACACGCATTCGCCAGGGTGTTAATTAGATGATCGTTACTTAAAATTGCTGCTACTAAATTTCGTGCGGACTCGCTCATTGCTCAAAATGTGTAAAATAGTAGATGAATAACACAAGATGGCGCTGATAACATCAGATTTTCAGACATTCGTTTTATATATTCAGACTTTCATTCTATATATTCAGAAATTCGTTTTATATATTCAGACTGTCATTCTATATATTCAGACTTTCATTCTATATACTCAGAAATTCGTTTTATATATTCAGACTTTCATTCTATATATTCAGACTTTCATTCCATATATTCAGAAATTCGTTTTATATATTCATACTTCCATTCTATATGTTCCGAAATTTGTTTTATATATTCAGACTTTCATTCTATATATTCAGACTTTCATTCCATATATTCAGAAATTCGTTTTATATATTCATACTTCCATTCTATATATTCAGAAATTCGTTTTATATATTCAGACTTTCATTTTATATATTCAGACTTTCATTCTATATACTCAGAAATTCGTTTTATATATTCATACTTCCATTCTATATATTCAGAAATTCGTTTTATATATTCAGACTTTCATTCTATATATTCAGACTTTCATTCCATATATTCAGAAATTCGTTTTATATATTCATACTTCCATTCTATATATTCCGAAATTTGTTTTATATATTCAGACTTTCATTCTATATATTCAGACTTCCATTCTATATATTCAGAAATTCGTTTTATATATTCATACTTCCATTCTATATATTCAGAAATTCGTTTTATATATTCAGACTTTCATTTTATATATATTCAGAAATTTGTTTTATATATTCAGACTTTCATTCCATATATTCAGACTTTCATTATATATTCAGACTTTCATTCCATATATTCAGACTTTCATTTTATATATTCAGACTTTCATTATATATTCAGCTTTTCATTCTATATATATTCAAACTTTCATTCTATATATTCAGACTTCATATTATAAATATAATAATTTCCTGAACGGCTTGCCATAATATGTATATATATATATATATATATATATATATATATATATATATATATATATATATATATATATATATATATATATATATATACTAAATGAGGGAACTAAACAGGAGCAGCTGGACAAGGATTACCTAAACAGAAACCACAGAAACTAATGAGAACTCATAACAGATATGACAGGAATTGAACAATGTCAGAATGTCACTGAAAATTTCATTTATTTCAGTAACTCAAATTGTGAAACTTGTGCATTAAATATATTCAGTGCACACATACTGAAGTAGTTTAAGTCTTTGGTTCTTTTAATTGTTATGATTTTGGCTCACATTTAACAAAACCCCACCAATTCACTCTCTCAACAAATTAGAATATGGTGACATGCCAATCAGCTAATCAACTGAAAACACCTGCAAAGTTTTACTGAGCCTTCAACATGGTCTCTCAGTTTGGTTCACTAGGCTACACAATCATGGGAAAGAGTGAAGGTCTAAGAGTTGTCCAGAAGACAATCATTCAAACCCTTGTAACCCTTGCAAACCCGAGGGTAAGCCACAAACATTCAATGCCAAAGAAGCTGGCTATCCACAGAGTGCTGTATGCAATCATGTTAACAGGAAGTTGAGTGGTAGGAAAAAGTGTGGAAAAAAAGATGCACAACCAAAGAGAACAGCAACCTTATGAGGATTGTCAAGCAAAATCGATTCAAGAATTTGATTTAACTACACAAGGAATGGACTGAGCATGGGTCAAATCACCAAGAGCCACCACACACAGAGGTGTCAAGGAATTTGCTGAACCACAGACAACGTCAGGCTAAGGAGAAGAACTGGACTGTTGCCCAGTGGTCCAAAGTCCTCTTTTCAGATGAAATGGTAAATGGACTGCATTTATATAGTGCTTTCAACAGACCCCATGGTCATCCAAAGCGCTTTACAAATTGCCTCACATTCACACATTCACTCTCTGATCAGATTCACACAGCGACGGTGATGTCAGCCATGCAAGGCGCCATCCAGCTTGTCGGGAGCAGCTGGGGTTAGATGTTTTGCTCAAGGACACCTCGACACTTGGTCAGGTGGAGCCAGGGATTGAACCACCAACCTTCCAAGATGATTTTTTTCATTTTTCAGCAGGATTTGGCACCTGCCCACACTGCCAAAAACACCAAAAGCTGGTTAAATGACCATGGTGTTGGTGTGCTTGACTGGCCAGCAAACATACCAGACCTGAACCCCATGAATCTATGGGGTATTATAAAGAGGAAAATTAAAAACAAGAGACTGAAACCTGGGCTTCCATATCACCTCAGAAGTGCCACAAACTGATCACCTCCATGCCATGCCGAATTGAGGCAGAATGCCAACAATTACATTTAAATGATTTTTTTTTTTTTTTGTATTGTTCTTATGAAGTATTTTAATTTGTTGAGATAGTTATTAGGTGGGTTTTGTTAAATGTGAGCCAAAATCATCACGCAGAACCAAAAACTTGACAATTTGAGTTGAATTACTGAAATAAATGAATTTGTGAACTCTAATTTATTGAGATGTATGTGTGTGTGTGAGAGTGTGCAAATATATATATATATATATATATATATATATATATATATATATATATATATATATATATATATATATATATATATATATAAAACAACTAAATACTTAAATATAATATGTTAGTTAGCTGACAGTCAGTTTAGCTTATATTTTCTAAATAATAATAATAATAATTTTCCTTCCTCCTTTTTTTTAATAAAATCTAACATTTATATTTTATTTTAGCTTAATAAAAAAGTGTGTGTGTGTGTGTGTGTGTATATATATATATATATATATATATATATATATATATATATATATATATATATATATATATATATATATATATATATATATATGAACTGAATATGTGTTGTTTAGGTGTACACTAGCATATTAAACTCAATGCGAAACTCTAATTATGGGTCTTGAGACAATTTTTAAAACAATGTTAAGAAATGAATGCTATAAATGGAGCTAAAAAGTGAGGATATTCAATGTTTTCTTGATATTTATATTTAAACATCCTCTGTTCTTTTGTACTGAATAGTGGAGAAAGAAATGCTTATCAACAACATGCTGTGTTTTTGCCAAACTTGGTATCTACACACATGGTGTGTAGGCTACTGCCTCCTCAAATGTGTTTGTGTCTACTTTGCACAACTTTCTGTTCTAACTTCATTGTTTTTTTTTCTTATTGCAGTAAATGATGTCAGACTCCACTCATCTGCTGTTGGAAGAATACCTCCAGGACGTTTAAAAAGTCTGCTACTACAGCCTCCCACAGTTTAGCACTGCTGTGATACTCAGAGAGCAAAGCGGATAGTTAGTCTTTGTAGTGCCTACTGTTATTAACCGAGAAATAATTTCTGTCTTTTCTTTTGCTAATAGTTAGAGGGGATTTGCTTCTTTTCATCCTTTCTGAAAACAAACCTACACCGTCTCTAACTCAGTCTGCCTTTTTTTCTCGTCAACCCCCTCGTAAGAATAATTTCCATTAGCAAACAAAAGTGAGAGTTGGATTGAAAGCAGGGAAAATAAAAGCTATGATTTCCGAAAAAAACTCCCAATCAACCCTTTTTTTAATGCTTTGATATGTGGACTGCAGAGACAAACAAAAAAAACAAAAAAAGCTGATTTCCGCCTCTTTAAGCCTGTTTCGACTGCACTGATTGAAGTGTTTTTGAAGCTGCGGCAACTGATCTAGATGAGCTCACAGCAATCATACATCAGTTTCTGTGAAGATCTGTGTGACCCTGGACCACAAAACCACCAGGACCCAAGTCATAAGGGTCAATTTTTCAAAATTAAGATTTACACATCGTCTGAAAGCTGAATGAATTAACTTTCCATTGCTGTATGGTTTGTTAGGATAGGACAATATTTGGTTGAGATAAAACTATTTGAAAATCTGTAATCTGAGGGTACTTATGGAACATGATCTTTATTTAATATCCAAATTATTTTTGCAATAAAAGATAAAATAAAAATTGATAATTTTGACATATACAAGTTTTTTTATATATATATATATATATATATATATATATATATATATATATATATATATATATATATATCCCGCCTAATTAAGACGGGTTTTGTGGTCCAAATGAATGTTTTCTTCATTTGCTGATGTTTTTTCAAGTTGCATATGTTTTCTTAAGTTGTAGCGTGTTGAACTGTCTCGGCAACCGTACTTGGGACATAATCTTGTACAATCAGGCCAGGAACACATTGACAAAAGAGATTAGAGTGGTTAAGAAGTGTTACATTAAATGTCACCAAATGACCCAGCTTCATTGTGGAAAGGCCTGAAAAACAACACAAACTACAAGACACCATCCCCCACCACTGAGGTAAATCAACAACTTGCTGAAGTCTTGAATGAGTTTTACTGTAAATTTGAAACTCCCAATGTCTCTACACAGATATTAAAACCTCCAGCAACCCCTCTTTCCACCCCACTTTATTTTGGACCAGTGAAGATAATGTGTGTCAGGTCTTCAGCAAACAAAAGAGAAGGAAAGCACCAAGCCCAGATGGTGTTTCACCAGCCAGTCTGAAAACCTGTGCTGACCAGCTGGCCCACATCCGTTCACAGATTTTTAACAGATCACTGGAGCTGTGCAAAATCTCTACCTGCTTCAAATGCTGCACCACCATCTCCATTCCAAAGAAACCAAAAATCACAGGACTTAAAGCTTACAGGCATGCTGCCCTAACTTCTGTTGTCAAGAAGTCCTTGAGAGACTGGTGTAGGCTTATCTGAAGGACGTTACTGGACCCCCTGCAGTTTTCTTACCAAGCAAACAGGTCCGTGGATGATGTGATGAACATGGGACAGCACTTTATCCTGCAGCATCTGGACAAACAAGCCACTTAAGGCTGGTTCACACGGCAGGATAATTAGGCCGATTTAAGACCCGATTCACCCCTTCCGACAATCTTAGGATGCTCCGATTATCGTAAAATAATCTGATAAAATATTCCTGCTGTGTGTGGTGTGTTAAGACCGCTCTCCTCTGCTCGGAAGGACGTTGGGTCCGCTCCAATCTCAAATTTGGGGATATCCAACATGTTGGATTTATTTGGCCCGATTTCTTCTCATGTGTGGTGTCCCCCCAGGACAAACAATCACGCAGCCTGTGGACTGTGGCGTGTAGCCAATCAGAAAGCGAGGTGACGAGGCGGTGAGGAAGTACCGGGAAACAAAATGAAAACAGCCGGCGTATATAATATAACAAATATAACAAATACAAATAAAGTCGATGGGCATAACTACATCCACAACTGCAGTCCACCAGAGTACATGGAAACGAATATATGAACGTTTATTTCAACGGTTATTAATCTGTGTAGTACGTAACAACATTTCTATGAGATAAAACAACAACTTACCTCCATATCATGATGTAGCAAGTATAGTCCATTCTCGCGTTGTCTCCACCTCTTTGACAATCGCCTTTTCTTGTTTTTCTTATGTTTTTTTTTTCTTTAAAAACAAAGCACAAACTATGGCCACTGCATCCTCTTCGTCCGCCATGATTGTTTACTCTGAAGTCACGTTTGATCTTTGAGGGATTTTGCGAGATTTCCCGTCTGACCTGGGAATGCTCAGGAGTCAAATCGGTTCGTGTGTGATGTGTTGATATTGCCGTGTGGCTGCACACGACACACTGAACGACCAAAACTATTATACCCGTGATTTTTTATCGCCGTGTGTGGGGTCTTTCAGGTTTGGAAAATCGGCCGACAATTTTAAAATCGTCCCGTGTGAACCAGGCCTTATGTGAGGATCCTGTTTGTGGACTGTAGTTCGGTCTTCAACATTATCATCCCAGCACTCCTCTAGACCAAACAGACCTAGTTCCTAGCTCTATCTCACAATGGATCACCAGCTTTCTGACATATAGGCAACAGCTAGTGATACTGATACAGCCGCACCATCCGCACTGGTTGTGTGTTCTCCGCTGCTCTTCTTCCTGTACACCAACAACTGCATCACTGGTGTCATGCCCATTCAAATTGAGGGGGCACATGCCCCTTCAGATTTTTGAGCCAAGTGGATTTTGAATGCAGCTTCCAAAAGAAAAAAAATAGCAGAATAATATTTTCTATATTTGATACAATCACACCACCGTGATTAAATCGTTCATTGCATCATATCATCAGCTGCTAAATTCAAATCTGCATTCGCTGGCTGGCGCTGAGCCAGAGACACACACGTTTGTACAGCATTGTGCATTATACCCAATCACACACAATGCAGTTGGGTTTATGAATGCTGTGGCCAATCAGAAGTGTTCCGATGAGTGTGTTTTGTTCACTACTGCTGAATACCTCTTTCTAGCGAATTCTTTATTTAGAAACAACAAAGTGCAGATGTGTGTATGAATCTATAAGTAAGAACTTGCTTGAACTCTACACTGTCAATGAAGAAGTTATTTGATAATGTAATGTTCTTTGCTCTCTTTCTATACAACGAAAGAGTTACGATAAGTAGCCTGACTTACAATATTTTTATTCACATTAACTTCGAGTGTTAAATTTACATCAAATATAAAGTCTGTCGTATTAAAACTACGTTATGGCATGACATCCATATCTGTTACTTAAGTAAAGAGACAGGTTTTTATGCATGTCAATAGACTACATTATTAGGCTACTTTGACCATCGCCCACTATAGATCAACTCATTCCCCTTAAAAAATAATTAGTATATGACGCCCCTGAATACACATCTACTGACCACTCTGTCAAGTCTCTATCAAGGTTCCTGGG
Organism: Carassius auratus; assembly: GCF_003368295.1. Lineage (NCBI taxonomy): Eukaryota > Metazoa > Chordata > Actinopteri > Cypriniformes > Cyprinidae > Carassius > Carassius auratus. Next base: position 41,562 of record NW_020528001.1, on the reverse strand, counting down.
CACCACCGTCTCTCAGAATGGCCGTGGGCCATGAAAAGTGGGACAATCACATTGACTCCATTGTTGAAAAGGCCCAACAAAAGTTGTACTTCCTTCGCCAGCCAAGGAAGTTCAACCTGCCACAGGAGCTGCTCACACAGTTCTACTCAGCCGTCATTGAGACTGTCCTGTGCAGTTCAATAACTGTCTGGTTTGCCTCAGCTATAAAATCATATACCAGAAGACTACAGAGGTTGGTTCATACTGCTGAAAGGATTATTGTTGTTCCCATGCACACCCTACAAAATCTGTATATATCCAGAGTGAGAAAAATGGCTCAGAAAATCACTCTGGATCCCTCACATCTAAGCCATCTCTTTCTTGAAGTTTTGCCACCTTGTCGGTACTACAGATCACCATACACCAGGACAGAGGCACAAAAAAAGTTTATTTAGCGGGTAATTGACTTCATGTGAAATGCTCTCCCCATTGTGCAATAAAAATATGTGGAATACCACTTATATTTATTTGATAACACCCATCTTTGTGCATCCCTACATTTGACTCTGTTCTATATATAGCTGTCTATTTGCTTATATACAGTGTATATATACATATGTGTATTTTATTCATATATCTTTTTTATGTGTGTTGTTATTGTCTCTGTGTACTAAAAAATTGTGTCACCAAAACAAATTCCTTCTATGTGCAAACAAACCTGGCAATAAAGCTCTTTCTGACTTCACTTAGTTTTTTAATCTCCCTCTCATGCCCAACTCTCTCAGTTGCAAAGATTAATTGGCCATGCGCTACTGTGAGGAGCCCTCTCAACTAATTACAGACCTTCAAATCCATTGCTTGGCTGGGTTAAGTAGGGCATGTTAGTCCTATCCAATTAGAAGAAACCCAGGGTTGCCAACTCTCACGCATCTGGCGCGACACTCACGCTTGGACATCAGCGTGAGATTGATGCTGAAAGCGTGAGTGTCACGCCAGATGCGCAAGAGTTGGCAACACTGAGAAACCATAACTACGAAGAGGGATAGCAATCAGGTCAACAAAAGCTCAACTCATTCTTCTGTTTCTCCTCTTTGTACTTCACCAGCGTCTAGTATTGTTGTGTAAGAGCATAGTGAAATACACACAGAGGTCATTGTAACCCCAAAATAAAAGAGGACGTACTATCATAACAGAGTTACTTGAAGGAGACCCCATGAAGCTATCTGCATGTGTAATACAGGACCAGAATAAAGAAAAAAGAGCATATATTTTAAAATATACATTTATATCTCAGATGAAAGAGAAACCCTGCTATGGTTCATCTGTTGCACCTTTTGCGGTTCCCTTGTGTCCTTACTGGTGACCTTTGACCTTTTTGGCAGGTATAAAGAACGGTCTCAGGTTTGGTTAGAACCCATATTCCGTGTGACTTTGAAATATTTGTGAAAAGTGGGGACATCCCATAGGCGTAATGGTTTTTATACTGTAGAAACTGTATATTCTATCGCCCTTCACCAACCCTACCCCTAAACCTAACCCTCACAGGAAACTTTGTGCATTTTTACTTTCTCAAAAAAACTCATTCTGTATGATTTATAAGCGTTTTGAAAAATGGGGACATGGCTTATGTCCTCATAAGTCACCATCTCCTTGTAATACCTGTGTCATACCCATGTCATTATACAAAGTTGTGTCCTGATATGTCACAAAAACATGCCCACACGCATACACACACGCACGCACACACACACACACACACACACACACACACACACACACACACACACACACACACACACACACACACACAATACATATATAAACATTTATATTATTTTAAATTATTTAGATCTGATAAATTATTAAAAAGGTTCTAAGTTTCTCTCTCAGTAATTCACATTTGAGAAATGTAAAATAAATTATTTTTTGAAATTGAGATTGGAAAACACAGTATTATCAGCTCCACTGAGCAGCGGGAAGATGATGTTGAAATGATCATCTTCAAATCACTCCTCACTTTGCTAATTTTCAGCCACTGATGAGGACTTAAAGTAGTGAGAGCAGAAAGAGGTGTAAATTAAGCCACTGCTCTAGGAATTCACCATTGACGAGTGTCTCGTAGCCATCAACATACTGGCCCATGGAGAGACAACAACACTGTTAACAGCTTACAGTATTGTGAAGCTGTGATGACTCAGGTGATAGCAGATGTTTTCTCCCAATTTTGTGTCTGTCCCCTGCTCTGTGTCTCCCACTAATGAAGGAGCAGATTAATTCAATTAGATTTTCCCGGTCTTCTGCTAAGCCAGAAACAGAGTGAAAGCTTTTTTCCTATTCTCATTTAGTCAAGCTGTTTACCATTACTAGTGAATTAATTTCAAGAGTCTTTACAGAGTAACTTGCTAACTTGCAGGGTTAGCTACTCACTAGTGTAGAACAAACAAACATGTTTGAAGAAAAGAACGGCAGGCACTGTAGTAATGTGCAGGCCTGCTTGCATGGAAGCTATAACAATGAAAAACAGCACTTAATTATGCCTCTTATGATATTTGGACTCCCGTCGCTACATCTGTGTCTTTTGGGATGTGAGGATATAGCTCTCTGAAACGCAGAGCAAAAGTTAGAGATGTGGATTTTGGCACATTAGTTAGTAAGATGTCGTCTGTCTGAACTTGAAAGTAAATCATATTAGAGGAACTTCAGAAGAATACACACTCCCCACCAATTTTGTGACTTACTTTAAAGCTTGTGTAACGGAGCTTGTGAAACTCTCCCCACAGTGGATATTTCTAGTTTCTAGCCCACTAATCATTTGATCACTAATCAAACGCTCCTCCCCTCGGATAGGGAGGTCAAGGTGTGGGTGAAACCTCAGTATGGAGCAAAAATGGGATTTCTTTTTGCTCCTATTATTATTACCCTTGGTGTAATTATTACAACTGAAATCCCTTTTGTCTGAGGAGAGGATGAGGATAAAAGCTTCCAAGTTTGGGCATGCGGTCTCCTTTCTTCAGTGCACACCTTTTATTTCCTCTTAACAAGCTTTTAAAATATGTCGACAGGCTTCAAACTGGGATTGTGTTCTGAAGCTCTGATAACCAAGCAATGTTACGTCAGCTCACTCCTGGGCTCTTTTCAAAGTCCTCCGCATGGTTTATCTACCCGGACGTAATTAACTGTGTTATCACATATCTCACAATGCCGGAGTTTGGGAGAGTATTGCTAACAATGCTTTTGTTGCATGTACAAAGAGTAAAATATGTAATGTTTGAAACTTAAAGCCTGCTCTGAAGTACTGTAAGAACTTTTGCAAGTTATTGTCAATGGAGGATGTTGTTTATTCAAGGGAAGTATGGAAGAGAAAGGACTATGTGATATCTGGTGATTCTACGCACACTTCTTCAGAACTTTTAAATGTAGTAACTTTTGAATGCTAAACAACTTTCAAGTGCAATTTTAAATGCAAAAAAAAAAAAAAAAAAAAAAAGTAGACTAAAAAAATAAAAGAATAATAATAATAAAATACAATTAAATGACCTTGTTTGAATAGTCTGGGGAAAAGAAAAGAAAAAATGACATAGGCTATATACATACACACACATGGCAACGGTGGAATGAAAGACAGTGGCAGGCATCATAACATTATGTTCTGCTGTCAGTGCAATTATAGCCAAAGACAATCCCTCAGAGAGTTTTCCACAAATAATAAAGTCAAACAACGCAATTGTTTTTTGGACTGAATCGATGACACACCTTTAACTGCAATCAGAATGCTGCTATTAAATGTATATCCTCATTCAGCTGGTTCAAAGGAAAGTCCCAAAAGACTTATGCCTGGTAGCTTTTGCAATATCAAGCCAATGTAATGCTGCAGTGCACTGGTCCTTGCTCATAATTGCATCATTTTATTCTACACAGTGACAGACAAGAGGAACTAGGCACCACAGACTGATTCTGCTTAAGACTCAGCCATGCAAGCAGCATACAGGTGCTTTTGGACGCATATTATCATTGTCCTCTCTCATATATAATTTGAATTGCCTTTTTGTTGTCCAGTAGAACCTGAATTTCTCCTTTTTCCCCTCTTCTCTCTGTTGTTAAGGGGCAAGTTCTCCAGATGGCATGAGACCTCTTAGCTACTGAGGCATCTGCTGCTCTGAGCCACCCAAGGCCAATCTTTTGAATCGCAAGCTATCCAAACCCTGCATTTTTTTTCTTGTTTCTCTCTCTCTCTCTCTTATTTCTTTCCTCTTTCTGATGGAAAAAGCTTAGTGCATTCAGGGAAGGGTGAGTTGAATTCCCCCCTCCCGGTCCATAGTAATCCAGGCTCAGGTCTCAGTTTGCAGACACAATGGGGCTTGGAGAATTGGACTTGAGATAATTGTGTTGCTATCCCATTTCTCCTGTAATGGAATCTTTCATGAGTGGCGGGAGCGGCTTAGCAGATTCTGAATGGCGTCTGTGCCGATAGCACCCAGACGAATCCTTATGTGCTGCGCCATTTTGGAGATAGTCCTAGCTGTGCCTTTTTGATTACTTTGTTGCGAAAAACTCTAAATCTGTCTACTGCATTTCTCTTCTCTTTTAAGAAAAATGGTCTTGTGTCTTTAACTCTTTACTTATAGAATTGAAAAGACAAGTCCTTTGGAAATATTCAGGCTGCTGTATAGAACAGTAGGAGTAGGATGACACTTGGATGATCTGGAGTAAAGTTTTTTTAGTTTATAGCATTTAACTGTTTTGTATTTAAAGCTATGACTGCGGAATAACACACATTTTTGGCTCTACGGATTAAAAAGTTTGGGCACCTTTGGTCTGAACTGTGCTTTACAATTTCCAATCCTTCTACTCTTCTGATGAATTTAATGTGCTAAACACTTTAACATTAAAACATCTACTTCAGAAAATCCAAACACACAATTTTCTTTTCAGTCACAGAGTGTGTTTCAAAAGAAATAAATAAGCAATCCCTACCAGAAATGCGTTCACCATTTGAGTTATTTATTACAATAATTATGATAAAAAAGAGAAAGAAAAACATCATGACACTGATTCCCAGGAGGTACTGGAAATAGACAAAATATGCATAAAACAACAACAACAACAACAACAAAAAACACCTTGTATATATATTTCAGATTAAAGGTTTAATTAAATAAGAGTACAAATAGACTGTGAAAGACAGACTGACTACCTGCATTTTACAATGCAGGTTAAAAAGTGAAAGAAACTTAAATGGAACATGAACAGATGCACTGGCTAGAGATCCAACTCAGGCAGAGTCCTGCATCCTGAAGGCAGCAGCAAGAAAGGATCGGCAAAATGTTTTCCTTGTACACCGTGATGGGAGCAGTCTGTTGCTAAAGGTGCTCTGCTGTGGAGTAACAGCTCCATGGAAAGGATGAGTGGTGTTCTTCACAGCGGCTTGTATTTATGAGAAATTAGTCATTTTTGAGCAGAAATAATAATTACATCCATACAGAACACGCTACCATGTAAGTGCGCAGATTTTTTGAAAAGTGCCTTTAGGGCAAGGGCTTGGTTTATAAAAACACAGTCACCTTCTCATGCTAATAAGGTTGGTTATTTTCCTCAGAATCCATCTTTAAGGCTGCGAGTAGTTATCGTAACCCTACCCAACAGATATCGGGATATAGGCAAACCTGCCATCAAGGTTAGTCACACAGTGTTGTCTGTGTGTGGCTTCAGTTGGAGGTGTTTTTTCTCCATCACCCATAAGGGGGCACTGTGGTCGTACTCATAATGCTGCTTGTGTATGTAAGCTTTCCGCAGGCTCCGGCAGAATTATTTTCATGGCCTATGAATAAAAAAATCATTTCTTGAAAACTCTCACACTCGCTTCCCATATGCTGAAATTATACATCTGCCCTGTGAATTTCAACTTAGATAGAACCACAAACTAGACGGATAACACAAACACGCACAAAGCATAGCCATATATTCTTTACATTTGAAGACTGTATTCGTCCAAACAAAACAATCAGCATATATGAGAACTTGTTTAAGAGAGAGAAAAAAAAAAAAAAACCTTTTTGTTTTAAAACCTGGTGAGCTGCCTGCAGAAGCATTATGGGTCTGCCAACGCCACAAAGACCGTTTCCAAAAGGAGGCATCTTATTTACAGTAGGCCATACAGTATATACACTTTTTTTTTAGAACATTCTGAAAAGTATTGATAAAAATACATCAAACAGTACACTACGCTGCAAAGCAACACCAAGACCGTGAATTCAATTGGCTGGAATGTATGAAATTATGGATAAATAATAGGTTAAAAGCATCAGCCAAGGGCATCAATGTTAAATGTTTTACTATTATCCTGTTAGCTTAGCAACATGCTAAAAACAACAGTGAATTGTGAACTATGTAGAGCATTTTATTAGTGTTTGTAATGTAAATCATGAACTTTTCTTACAGAAAATGACTTCAAATATAGTTATCATGTATTACATACTCCTTTATACACACCCTCATATTTTTGGTTTTTAGCCTCTCCTTGTTTCAAGAGTTTCCCCTTCTCAGACTTTTGTGTTATCTTCATCTGGCTCTTCTTCCTGTTAGTAGCTGGGGAGAGGCTGACATTTAAATATGTGCAATGTTGAAGTGAGAATCAGCATTTCTTCATTCCTATTCATTCATCTAACAAAACACTGTCCAACACGGACCACTGCAATCTAAGGCATGCTCTTTATGTAGATATGCTGAGGCTGTTCAAGGAAAGACCACTGTGCTTACGTAAAAGAAAATGAACATGATGAGAAAAAGAGGAATGAATGACTTTCGAAAGCGACAGCAAGACGAAGCACAGAGACTATACAAAAAAAGAGAATGGAACTTAGATAATGGGAAAAAAAAAAAACAAAAAAAAAAAAAAAAAAAAAAGATTTCCCATGAGGAGGAGGTTAGAATATATACGTGGAAAGAAGTGCAAAATGTGGAACTTAAAAAGAAATTGTCAAAGAAAGTGAGATGGTGAAAGGAAAAGAAGTGGAAAAGTGAAGATAGACATGACTGAGTTGTGCAGACATAAAATTGATAGATTGTTACAGCAGATGGCAGGAATGAAATTCGAAATAATGTACAGATCACTCTTTTCTAAGCGTTTACAGTGAGCGTTGACTGAAGCTTTAAAGAGTTTCTGAACTCTTAACTCAATGTCCCATCTCTTACAGAATCTTTCTCCAACATACTGGGCAGAATATCGAGTCTGTATCTATATGTGACCCTGGACCACAAAAGCACTCTTAAAGGGGTCATATGATGCGATAAAAATAATATAATAATAATAATAATAATAATAATAATAATAATAATAAAGAAAATCTGTAAAGTTGCAAAGACTAAAGTCTCAAATCCAAAGAGATATTCTTTATAAAAATTTAAAGAGTCAACAACGCCCCCTAAAATGTCTCATTCTAACACGTATCCATATCGTACACATACACATATCAATGTCACAATGTGGGAAGATTTGCATAACACCGCCCAAATGTTCACACAAAGAAAGAAGGCATAACTTGTATTCTTGCTGTTGCCGCCGGTGCCATGTTGTGGAGAAGCTGTGTGTTTTGTTTTGAAAACGAAACTACTTCCATCACACGCTTGAGGCATTCAGCCAGTCACAACGCACTGGATAGCTGGCCAATCAGCATACACCTCGCTTTTCAGACCAAAAAGCTTTGTAAAAATCTACATGTTTCAGAAGACGGGGCATAAAGGACAAACAATAATAAACAATCAATAATAATAATAATAAAAACAATAATAAATAATTATTTTATAATAATAAAAACAATAATAACACCATCACACCAAATACACAAAATAATGGTCTTTTTAGCAATGTCATATGACCCAATTAAGTCGCTGGGGGTAAAAAAAAATAAAAAAAATAAAATTGTATTTATACAATTAAACAACAGAGATATGATTCTATATCCATTTTGCCCAGCCATTCTTCAACCCTGATCAAGCACATCTGAACAAGCTAATCAAGGTCTTCAGCATTACTGGAAATTAATAGACTGGTGAGATTGATCAGGGTCAGCCTTGAGGGCCAGAGTTGAGAAAACAATGATTTAAAGTTTGAAAGAAATGTGAAAAATAGCTGAGTAACCAAATGATTGAGTTGAATAAGATTCAGTGAACTGGATAAGTAATTCATTGACTCAATAACAGAACAAATCAGACATCACCACTTTTCTCATGAACATGCCAAAAGGAACTAGGTCTGCTGTCAAGATTTTCAATAAACAACTTAAAGTCCTGTTGATCAAACAGACGAGCATAGTGTAACAAGGGAATGCATGAACTAATAAAAATGCCAAATCCACAAATTGTAAATATACAATTTTAATCTGTTCTTCACACAAAGCTATCGTTTGCCTTCAAAACACTTACCACAGACATCATGGACCATTTTATTATTATTATTATTTTTGTTCTGCATGTGTCAGAACAAAAATAGTAACAATCTTTTGAACAATCCCCCCCCCCCCCAAGTAACAATCAGAAGCTCATCAACTTTTATTATTTGATACTGAATCGCTACATTACATTTCTCAAAAACAAGGGGGCAAAATCGCTATAGGTTGCCGATCCCTGGAATACACTGTACTTCTGTCCATCACAAACTCCTTTTCCCTACTGTCAAAAAATGTATATGGAGCTACCCTGACTGAGGTCTATTGCAATTGGTCAGTAGTGTTATTTAAAACACTAATTTGTTGTGTTTTAAGTGTTATTTTTGTTCCACAGAAGATATAATGTAATATTGGTGAAATTGGGGGGGTGGGGGTGGGGGTTCATTGAACTATTCATTTAACAAACTCATGTGTCCCAAAAAGCCTGATCTGTTCATTGGGGAGTAGGTTTATGGTGTGCACTGTCTCACCTCTGAATGCTGCACCCTGTTCGGCCTCAGGGCTCTTCTGACAAGATCACAGTCCTCCGATGTTAACCCTCCTCCTTTCTTCCCCTCTGTACAATGTCTACGAAGTGTACACAACATACAGGATGGAGGAAAGATCAAACGCTACACTGTGATGAGCAGAGAAGAGTGAGAATGGGAAAAGGGGGAAGAGGGAAAGGGGCGGGATGAAGAGGAAAGTGAGGGAGCTACACGTCCACAGGGAAAAGATTGTCACTGTTTTTGTGAAAACAAGAAGTAGCGGTACTTCGCACTTAATGAGTGATAATACCAGCTCTTTTGCCACCAGGTGCAAGAGTTACACATCCATTCATTTTCGGCTTATCCAACACCACTGAACCCTCATCCTTTTAAACATCTGCTTATGGAGCAACAGCTCTCTGCCACATGCTAAAGCTAATTAGTAGCAAGTCTTCTGCTTGTTAATTGGTGCCCTCGACAATGCGGAGGCGAGTTGCCTTCAAAATCCATCCCTGCTTTTACAAAAGGGAAGCATTTATGTTAATTCCCCCCTTGAGCTTCTCTCTTTCTCGCTTTCCCTGCAGACCTGTTTCCTCACATAGTGTCTTCTATCTAGTACTCTTGCTTTTTTTTTTTAACCCTCCCTGTTTTCAGGAATGTTTTATTCTTCGGTTGTGCTTTCTCTTGGAAAGCCAGGGTGAGCTCTTCGTGAGAGTTTGTATTTTGACAGGTGGTTTTGTGGCCTTTGGGGGGCACTCACAGCCTACTTTCCTTACACAGTCGCTGCTGGACTCGCTCTCCTGGCCTTATGCTAATTATTCCCTTAAAAAAAGACCATCTCACACATGCTAAGCCAAGTTCATAGGCTAGGCTAAGTGGAGTGGGACATAGTGAGTGTGCATTAAGTACAGTGCTTTATTAGATTGTGTGTGCTTCTCTTTCTGTTTTTCTCTGTATTGTATGATTATGATGTATTGTATGATGTGCGTGTGTGTGTGTGTGTGTGTGTGTATATATATATATATATATATATATATATATATATATATATATATATATATATATATATATATATATATATATATATATATATATATATATATATATATATATAATGGGCAATAAAACTGCTACTCTATGATACTACTTCATAATACATCAGTAGTACTGATTTGGTTTGGAAGTCCACAAACAGTCGCCATCAAATTGGACTAAACTTCAGCAGAAGAGTAGGCAAATATTGCAAAGTCTAGATGTGCAAAGATAGTAGAGACAGATCTCAACAGACTAAAGGCTGTAATTAAAGCAAAAGGTAGCTCAAACAAAATACTGAAACAAGGGGGTGATCCCTTTTCCAACTCAGTGAAACTGTCTGTCTTCATTTCAAGCTACAAAGCAACACAATGTGATTCTTTTTTATACCTACTGTAAATGCATATGCTATTTAACCAGTTTAACTTCGAACGATTCCTACAGATAAAAGAAAATAAAAGAGGACAACTGTGCACCTGATAACAGGAAGGTTATCGCTTAGCCTGTAACTGTAACTGCAAACGTCTTCATTCAGTCATAACCTTGTCGTTTTTTCATTTCAATATTCCAACTCAAAGTAATGGTTGTCTAATTAGTTTGAAACTATTTTTGATGTTAATCGGCAACTGGCCTGGCTGTGTTTTAATTCTGGTCAGACACAATAGAGTACTGTATGAGCTTGAATTTTTTCCACTAAGGTAGGGTCATCAGCAAGAGTGCTGCCAAAATGACAGTAGGACAGTACATTTTTCTGACAAAAAGTAAATAAAAACAGGGTGAAAGACAACTGTGGATTAAATAAAAATGTCAATAATGACAAACATGATGTAATTAAAGAGTAAAATAATAATAATAATAATAATAATAATAATAATTGTTGCCAAGATTACAGTAAGAAAGACACATGCAAATGAAAGAATAATCAGTTATTTTATATATATATATATATATATATATATATATATATATATATATATATATATATATATATATATACACAATTTAAAACAGTTTAAAAGCAACTGAGATGACAGTAAGGTTATAACAAATTTTTTTTTTTTTTTAAATAATTCATTATAATAAATTAATAATTTAACATGACAAACAAAAACTACTTTTAAAAGATAAAGAAAACTATACTAAATCAAAAGTATATATTTTTTTTTAATAAATAATAATTCAACCGCTGTCTTTAAAATGGTGGATTTTCATTTTTCTCATGACCTAATGTCAAATACCCACATTCAGAATCACTTTTCATAAATACATACTGTACGCTTGCCAATTTAATGCATACTCAACCCATTTCAACTTGTCGTGGGAGTGGAAAAACAAACTCTTTGTTGTGAATATTAATTGATCAGGGGAAGAAGTTCATGCTATGCTGCCAACAGCAAATACATATATTTACTCACCCTAAACATGGAGCATTTCAAGATTTGAACAAATATATTAAATCAGTGGTTCTTAATTGCCTTTTAACTCTCACACGAATGCAAGTATACATGTTAACGGCGAAAGTGCCTCTATATCAAAGTTAACTGATAATTCTTGCATGCAGAATCACCATCCAAATATTGCTAGTCGGTTTTCATTTTATCACATGCTAACAACCGACACTCTTTAGAGAAATAAATTAGCACACTGTTAGACAAAGCTTTGTCACTGCCAGCATAATTAAAGCTAATGTATCAGCAAGCCTGCCTAGTCGAGTTGATTTGGTTAGGGGGTTTTAAAATAGGCCAGTCTGACAGCACAAATGTAATTTCACCTTAAAGATGAATTGTCAGTGCCACAGTGTAGCTCCCTGTGAATGACAGCCCATAAATACTTAATAGTACATTGCCAAGTAAATAGCTTTAAGGACCCAGAGCAAGTCGTTTGCTCTCATTTAAATAAGTGTAGGTGCTTCAGGTTGGTGCTAGTTCTTAAGTCGGAAGCCTATTAATTTTGTCTGTCCATTCAGTCTCGATCCACAGTGCCTTTAGTGCATCAGTTTTGTACCTGCCTAGGACAACAGCCTCAAAGGGAAAGTGCACCAATATGCCCTTTCATGCATTTCCATCAAGCCGAGTTGGGTTTGTGCTGTTCTCAACAGGCAGGTTGTCCTGCAGATATCAGTGGAAGATCCAGATGTGAGGTAGAACTGTTTGCTACAGCTCAATGCACCAATCCACAGGTCTTCCAGAAACGCACGCATGAGAGAAGACAGGGATAGACATTGTAGTGAGAGCCTTCCCCAGGCAGAGCCCTACTTTATGAATGTGTAAAACATGTCACTTTAGAGCAAGCAAAGCGACTCTTTGCAGCTCCTGTGGTCTTGCGATGGGCTCCCACTGCTTCTGGAAATTGCTCTTCAGACACAAAGCAAAGTCAAACAGAAAGGAAAATGGTTCTGTTAAACAACCGTCCATCTCTGTACTAGAGAAAGAAGCTGCTAGAAAAAATTACCAACATCACAGCTGGCGGGATGACAATCTGTGAGCAATAAATGGGATGTGACCAGAAAGTGGAGATCATTGGATTACAAGCATGAGTTTGATCCTGCTCAAAGATGCTGTTCATTTTATGAGCATGTGAAAGAACGCCTTGCCAAGCAATTATTGACAAGCTTATGGAGTTTTGCCGCCACATCAGGTGATTATTGGATTCTAAAGGAAGAAAATATAAATATTGTTCACACTGTATTCTTACATTGCAATGAGAGCTCCATCATATTGTATTAGATCATAGATATGTGTGATAATATCACACTTAATCATTGATAAAACATCACAAGAAATGACAAGCAACAACTATATCTAAAATTCATTGATTTGTTTTTACAAGTCGTGGCAGTGCAAAGATTGGACGGATCCAACAATTCCAGTTGGGAGACTTATTCATTTCAGTTATAAACTTGAATTTACTAGATATAAAACATTGCTAGAAAACAACTCAAGACACTTCTATATATATATATATATATATATATATATATATATATATATATATATATATTTATTTATAGAAAGACAATAAAAACAGTCATTGTTTGACTTTTGATTGGTATCTAATTAGCATTTTAACTAACTCGTAATTTAACTTGTGTTTACTGAAATGTTTGAAAATGCTATATATAGTTATATATACAATTGAGAGACTTAAACTATCATCTAGATACTAGATACAAGATATTTATATTACTTTAGTAGTCACCAGCAGTAAAACTGGGCTAATTTTCAGCATGCCATTTCCCTGCACTGGAGATCAACACAATTACAGCCTGACTCATCTGTGCCCATAGAGAAGGAACATTTGAGTCTGCCCAACTTTTAACTATTGCTTAGAGCAGCCATCTGTATGTTACCCTCTATAGTGGGCATGCATGTTGAGGTAACCAAAAACAAATATTTCTGCAGGGCAAAAATAAAGAAAGGAAAAGGGAGTTCATTGATGACGGGAGTCGTCTGATCGGCTGTGCTTCAGTGGACAGGGGCCCAAGTTGGTTTGGTGATTAATGTCCCAGGACTGATGCAGGGGAACATGTGCTAATGGATAGATTGCACCCCAGCCAGACTGAGCTAACATAGCTTCCAGGCTTCTGATAATGTCATTTAACATCCAGCTAATTCTCCTCTCCTCAATTCATCATGGTTTTACTCCGGCTGAAGGCCATGAAGGCAGAGGATAGGGAGAGATCATGAGACGGAAAGTAAGATGGTAAAAGTAGAAAGTAAAAAAAAAAAGAAAATAAGAAAAATGATTCAGATTCAGATTCAGTGAATGTGCATTAATCTCACATATCTGCTGTCTTATTATCTGTATTCACCCTCAGTAATGTTGCTCTGGGGCGGGATGGACTAGGATTATAATCTCATTATATTTTTTAAGATGTTTGTGAGGGGGGTGTTGAAAGGACAGCATGGTGGGAGAGGATGCTGCAGTATGGTACCCCTAAAATTTGCATTTTTTGTGATCTCTTATTTTCACAGCAGATGCAGTTGGATGCAACTATCTATTAATCCTCCATAACAGCTCCTAGAAAAATATTCAAAGGTGGAATAAGCATTTACTATTATTATGAACATAAAGGTACATCAAGCCAAACACTATACTATACTGTACATGGTCAGGAACATACTTTTTGATTCATCAGCACATTCTTTCCTACATAGAGAAGAGTAGGGAAAAATTTATCTTTGGACCCCAATGAAAGAATCCATCATGAACTGCCATTCATTGCAAATCCATTGCCATTGTTATTTGACAACAGTTTGATGCTAAACTAACATGTAATTAATTGCTTGGATATTTTTTTAATATTTGAAATTTATCTTTGTCATTTGGAAGTTTAATTTATAAGATCACACTAGTTTAATTATAATCATCACTGTATTTGTTCTCTATAATATAATATAATATATACAATATAACCAATATAGTAATGGTAGCTATTTGTTGAATTTTTATGAGCTCTATCTAATGTAAATTAGAATTTCATAAAAAAAAAAAATCATATGCAAATGAATTGGCTTCTATAAACATTTTTTAAAAATTGTACATCTTGTATTTGATTTATTAACATAAGAAACAGTTTCTAAATCATTTTAAGAGCATTTCTGCTCTGTGAGCAACTCACAAACATTCAGCTACTGATGTTAGTTAGATGCTGGTGGAGAGATCACTGTTGACATGGTCATTGAAAAAGAGAAAGAGCTTTAGTCTGGAGAGCAACGGTTTAAACCTTAAGTGTTTTTGCTCTAATAGAGAAGATATGTAAACATCAAAGACCTAATGTATGTTCTACTATGAGGACAACCATTGTGATGCTAGTGCCCACTGTATTGCTTTGATGATAAAAATGCTCGACAGTGGCTGTCAGTCCTTTTTGATAGTCTATTTGAAATGTTTCAAAATGTGTTACTAGTTACTGCATATATACTCTAGTTTCTTCAAATTCAAAAACCTGTCACAAGAGAATTGTTAAAAGCCACAGTAAATCTAGAAATCTACAAAAAAGCATGACTAAGAGTTAGTAATTTATGTGATCACACTAATGGGACTTGCATGTCTACAACTAAGGAATCTCAAGGCTTTAAGTCCATCAGGGGCCTTGATGTTTCTTTTTGTGACAGATGTGATGCCATCAGCCAGTCTGGCCGACAACTGTAGAAGTGACTGCAAGAGAATACTTAAAGACTGCAGTGACAGATTCTTTCCAGAGAAGACACCTTGATCTGTTGGCACACTGATTCGAATTGGCCTTCAGACACAAAGAAACTGGGATCCAAAACTTTACTAAGTTCTAAGAGCGACCCCACTTTTGACATGAAACACTTACAACTTAATATGTCAATTTCTTTATAAAAGAATAAAATATAAGAAAAAATTTAACCATCTATGTGTTTAAAAAAAGAGTATTCACAGAATATACTGTATCTATGTTTTCTGTGGTCAAGCATGGAGATTGTTTTGGCAGTGTTGTTGGGCTGCTTTGTTGCCTCTGGCACTGAGTGGTTAAACTTGTGCACTGCATTACAAAATCAAAAGAATACGAAAGCTGCTTTGGAGCCTTATGTTGAATCCAGTGACAGAAAGCTTGGATGCAAAGGAAAAACATAAGTGAAGAGATCTCAGAACAGTACTTGGATTGAAGTACCTATACATTTTGGATCTAACACAAGTTATACAAAATTCAGAATTTAACAATATGCTCCCTTTCAATTAATGTTTGTGAATTTGAATTGGCCACACGATACAGAATGTTAAAATGGAAAATTGCAATTTTTAGATATTTAATGCATATAATGCATTTTGAAAAAATTAAGTATTTTTCCACACTGATTTATCCTTCTGTTACGATCATCAGCTGAAGTGCCCATGAACTCATATAGAGGGCACTCCACTCAGGACTCTGGCATCTTCTATTAACATTCCCAACTCCATTACCCACAATCTCGTTCTTAGGGCTAATCAACCAGGTGTTCCCCATTACCACTCCCCTATATAAACTGTAGGTGTTTCTCAATGTCAAGAAAGGATCCTCGGAAGCCAGTATTTCGAGGATACTACGCCATCTACATCCGTCGAAGGACTGTTCCAATGTCAAGGATCCTCGGTCCTTCCTTCGAAGAATATCCCATACACAGGAAAGGATGCATATGTGTATCCTTCGCGCTCTCAAATCCCCCACAATCCTATGCGCGCACTCGCACCTGGGCAGGTTTTTATTTACATTAACAAACACTTGTTATAACTGTAGTAAATATAAGTGAAGTATAACGTTTAAATGCCAGTACAAATTACTACCATATTGATATTGTAAATTATACAAATACAAATGGTTAACTGAACCGGACCTGTCATTTAACAAATGTTAACTTGTTTGCGTCATCGGCATTTATTTTATAAATAACTAGTTAAGTTGTCCAAAGTAATTTAACAATACCATTCAAACTGACCTTTTCACCGACGTAATGACGCAATTACGTGCACTTGCTAGCCTGTTCCATTTACGTGTTCTCCCGAATACTAAAGAGGAGTCTCGCCTAGCCTCTGAAGGAAGTGACTTGGAAGGATCAGCCCTGCCAAGGAAGTATCCTTGACATTGAGAAACGCCTTGTGTTTGGACTCTCAATCGTTGCAAAGTTTTGTTTAGCCCTGTCTAGAATTTCCGAGCGGTTTCCCTGTGTTTTTTTCTTCCCGTGTCTGATCTTGGATTTTTTTATACCGACTCTGATTTCGCTGCTGCCTGCCCTTACCTCTGCTTGTTACTGTTAATGATTCTGGATATCCCTGACACTGTTCCTGATTACTGCCTGTCCGATCATTCTCTTAATAAAGTTCTGCATAATGGATCCGGAAGTCTGACTCATCGTTACACCTTCCACCTTGTTGTAGTCTTTTGGTTAGAGGGAAGGACTTGTAACCCAAAGGTTGTGGGTTTGAGTCTCAGTACTAACAGGGATTTTAGGTGGGGGGAGTGTATGTACAGCACTCTCTTCTACCTTCAAGACCCTTGAGAAAGGCACTGCTCCCTGGATGCCACATCAAAAATGGGTGCCCACTGATCAGGGTGTGTGTTCACAGTGTGTGTTCCCTTACTAAATGCAGAGCACAAATTCCAAATATGGGTCACCATACTTGGCTACAGGTGCAGAGTTACAGAAAAGTCATAAATTACTACAGTAGTTTAAGTACAGTCATTCTCATGAAAGGTATTATTAAACAAGGCGCCATATTCCTGTAGGCAGACATGGATAAGCATCAGCTGATATGAGATTGATTGACATGGCCTACCTAAACTGATGTTCTGCATTTATTTTTATTTTTTATTTTTTTTAGTATTACTGATTTAAATCAGCTTTTGGCTGATAGTGTTTCATGGCTGACCTGAAGCTATTTAAGCATGCAAACTGAAGGGACTGATTCTCAATGAAATGAGACGAGCTGCTGAGGGATTCGTCACATAGACTGATACTTGGTGAACAGATTATCGATTCTCTCTCTCTCTCTCTCTCTCTCTCTCTCTCTCTCTCTCTCTCAAAAAAATAAAAATAAAAACCTTTCTGAGAGAATTTCGGCTCTGTAATTCTGTATGATATCTGTTCTGATGGATAATGCCTGTCTGAGGATTTAAGATTTTCAGATTACTGTCATCAAGGCCAACTGATGGATAGAATTCTAGCCCACTGGCATTTTTTTTCCTCTCAGTTTTCTGCATTTATTTATTTATCTCTCTGTCTATCTCAGCGGATTTATTCTGCCCTTGTGAGTTTCAGAATAGTAGCTAAGAATCTAAACTGTCTTCCTGACCTTAAAGTCCACTTAAACAGAGACCTGCATGTGGGCCAGCATTTAACCTCAAGTTCAGCAATGCAGGAGAAGTGTGACAACATGGCAGGAAATGAAAGGTGAACCCTCTGTTTTCATTCTCTCTCGTCTATCTACTGGTTTCACAGCACTTAATTCAGCCCAGCGTGGATCTTTTCAAAATCATCTTTGCATCTAAGTGAAGGCAGAGACACAGATGGCTATGAATTGAAGGTGAAAGATTATTTTCCAATCTTTCCTGACTGACTGGAGAAAGTGAGAGAAAGAGAGAGAACATGGCAGAAATGCAGAGGTGCTGACAACTGACAACTCGTCTGAAACGCGAGGGTCTGTTAGGGTACAGAGAAGGGGAACGGAGAGAGCTGTGGTGAGATTCAGATTGAATGAAAGGAGAGTAAGAACAATAACGTTGACGAAGAAGTCTGTTCAGTTAATCTGTATCCATGCCTTGACTTAGACACAGGCATTAATAGACATTTTCATGTGCTCTATAGACTGTGTTATGATAGCCACATCACCTTCGACCTTCAGTTTGTTTACACCTAAATTAGTGTCAGCTTATCTAGTTCAAGCTTGAACTTGGATCACTTTACCTCAACCATGCTCCAAATACACAATATTTCAATCAATATTTCATAATACATCTATCGTTGAGATGACTTCAACATTCAGTTGAAGAATATCTACCTCATGGTGGTTTGTAACTGAATTTATGTTATCTGAAGTTATAAAAAAATATATGTGTAGCGGATAAAAGGTTTGGAATGATTTAAATAACCATAAAATACAGATATCTCTTCATTGAATGGTGGAAACATGAGCACGATTGCTCATCAGTATCACTGGAAATACTGAATGCTGAACAACATGCTGGAATGCTGAATAAGATTATCTACAACATTCACTCACTGTTGTTATCTACAAGCTACTTACTGTTTCATGAGGACTCAAGATTAATGTGTTTTTTTTCTGCATGCACATTTTCTAAATTCATTTGGTTTTGCCAGTAAATCTGTAAAAAAAAGAATAAACAAAGAAATAAAACTGTCAAAGAGATTTTGATTGTTTGTTCTTTTGTCCAGTGCCGTCACAAGGGGGTTCGCGAAGTTGACGTGTGAGGCCCTCCGCAGTTGTTTGTGTGTGTGTGTGGGGTGGGAGGTTGGGGTTGCTATAGTAACGAACACAACTCTAACAAGCAACTGAATGATTGTGATGCCGGACTCACTGACCTGCTTGCTCACGAATCACGGTCACACTCATGAGAATCTTAAATCTACTGCATATTAATATAAATAAGAATAAAGCAAATAAATAAGTTTCTAAGTTTGCAGTTATTTATGAGGAGTTCAGATACAAAAGCCTTTAAGTGCCTAAAATTTTCTTCTAAAATGGTTACTTTCCCAGGCTTTGTTTATGTTCAGTTATTTTACCTTAATGAGAAAGAAAATAAACTATTTATTGCCAATGAAGTGAAATTATTGAACCTATACATAGGAGACTGAAAAAAAAATGCTAATTTTAGAAGAACATTACAAATGGCACTTAGAAGCTTATGAATCTGAACGCTTAATATAAAGTACAGTAGTAATCAATTTACACTATTTTAAAATAATATTTTATTTTAAAATGTGCACATACACTCTTATTCTTATGTCTAATAGTTGAAAATGCAAACTTCTCATGTCACGTTATTTTATGATTCACTTGATTAATGACTACATCTTTTCAATTCATAATGGCAATATTGCGTAAAACATTTAGTAGTTTGCATCACTAGATAGTCTATTACTGTTGGTCGCTGAGCATTTCTATCGTAAAACAGTTTTATAATACATTACTAACATCTTTCAACAAACTCTTGTTAAGTTGTGACAGTGAAAGTAAGACCCGCCTTCTTTGATTTGATTGGATGTCTCAATCATTTTGATATTGACGAGCACTGTTGGAGCACTGAGGCAGACCCTTTCTATCATCCTAAAAACAAACAGCTTTACTCTTTCGTATACACAGTAAACGTATTCTTAGTATATATGTATAAGATATTCTTATACCGTCTATCAGCTATAACTATTTTAGTCTTTCAAACGACAAAATAGTTGGGAAAACAGTAATAAAAATTAAACATAATTAAACATCACACACTTTGCATAGCCCTTGTGACGGTACTGCTTTTGTCCATTCATCCATTCATCCATATTCATATTTCTCTCAGCCAGTAATTTTTTATCTCATTTTCTCAAAAAAAACCCCCCACATAATCTGATACGAAACATCAACAGATGGTCGTCAGCAGACGTCTCTGCTTCCTGGTCTAGTAAGTGGTCATGAGCATATGATTTGCGAACAGATGATTTTAGCATGATGGCTAAAGAATGTGTGAGGATAGGTGTTTTCATGTCTTATGTTTTTACAGCTGACAAAAAACTGTTCCTATGGGGTCTGGTCATGATTTCGGACTCCACTGTTTCCATGGTAACAGAAATCTACTTATTACCCATTGAAACAGAAAAGCATAGGTCTTGTATGTGTGGCCACTTGAAACCATAATTACCAGAGATAGATCAAGAGAGTGTATTTGGCAAAGATAGAGACTGCATATGAAATCACTCAATGTTTGGTTTAGGGCACTTTTATTTACTATAAAAGTTCATATTTATAGTGACCATTTTGATTTCCTCATGCTCACTATGGCTAGCCATAAATTGTAGCATTCATATATATGAGCATGAACTACAAAACCAGTAAAAAGGGTACATTTTTTGAAATTGAGATTTATACATAATTTGAAAGCTGAAGTGTTGCCAGATACTGCAATGAAAATAAATAAAAATAAACTATAGCCTGAATAAAGCTAAGAAAAATAAATAAATAAATAAATACATAAATAACAAAGATGTCGCTAACCCTAAACTAGAACTTCCTTGCTCTATAAACTTAAAAACTTTTCACATTGTCAAATTAAGTAGAAAAGACAAGTCCAAATATGCGTATAATAGCTGAATCAGGCTGCACCCGAGCACTCAGTTACAACTCTCTCAAGCCTTGTTCACTCTGCCAGCATCTCGCAGCACTCCTTTACATACCACAGGAGCTAAACAGCAAACTGTCTAAACTTAATTATACATGCAGACGGTCATTTGAGGAGCATTAAACAGCAAAGAACACATTTTATTTTTGAACATGAAAAAATTTACAGAAGTCTGGACCTTGTTGACCTCATTGCTGTCTAAGGGCGAGAATATCCTAAAGATGTTTGGCATGAAAGAAAAATTGATAATTTTGACCCATACAATGCATTTTTGGCTATTGCTACAAATATATCCATGCTACTTGACTGGTTTTGTTGTCCAGGGTCAGATATTTAGAATTATGTAAATTATGTACTCCTAATGTTCTATAATGTTTACACATTTGTTGTCATTGTGACAAAATATCTGAATACTGAAAATGTGATAAAGTATCATAAAAAGATAAACAAATAGACTAAAAAAAAATCTTAAATCTTAAAAGTTTCACTTGTCTGAAATTTTAGTTTGCCTTAACTACAGTTGACTATTACACTTTTTTTCCCAACCATAAATACCCAGCATTTGCTTTCTCCTTTTCCAAAATCTTACAGTGTTCCCAATTACCCTTCTGACAATGGACTAACTTTGCAGTGAATTAGCAATTGCAAACGCTTGTGCTGTAATCAAGTACCTGACTTAAGCATTTCTGTTAATTAAACAGCACAGCACTGTTATTACATCAATCATGACATTTTTTAAAAACTAATTTGCAAATCCACTTACGTCTTGTGCCCTGTTAGAATTCTAAACATTTCTGTGTGATGTCCACCTGTTAACGCCGATGCATCTTGAATGCTGGATGCGCGGTGTATTGTTTGGTTAATTACAAATACAATCACCCTTCAAGCCTGGCATGGAGAGACAGCACCAACGCAAAGAGATTCCTCATTAGGCAAAAGCCTCCAGTTTTCCCCTCAGTATAATCTTAGAGACGAGAGAAAGAGGAAAGGTGAGAAAGTAAGTTTGAAGGTAATCAGCACTATTATGTTTGTCCTTTATTTCTGCTTGTCTTTTCATCAAGCACTGATCATTTAGCAATTTTCCAGCAAAACAAAAGCAATCCTCAAACCACAAGAGGCCCCCCAACACAATGAAACACTGACATTCAGTCAGTGGTGTACAGGAATGCAGCTCACGCTCGTATTTGGTACTGAGTTCAGACTTCTGCTCACGCCTGTCCCTTCTCAAGTAAAAAAGTAAAGATTTTAAGAGAATGAGAGGAGCAGCAAAGTTTTGAATCTGCACAGAAAAGATAGCTTTGACTGTGGATGATGACACGCAGACCCCAAACTCTGAGCATTCATTCCTGTTCTTTTTCTGACAGTGTCTGTCTTGTCTCTCTGTTCTCCTTGAGGTTAAGACCCCAGGATGTGTCTGCAAAAGGAGGAAAATGAGATAAAACAAGCGAACAATACAGTTGCCATTTCTAAAAAGGAACTGAACAAGCCTCATGAGTCCTGGGCCTTTAAGACGTGTGCCCAGCGTCTATTGTTCTCCCACGTCCCACTAACACTACTACAGTTGGTCGCCTAAGCAACACGGGTCTCCACTCTTTGAAACCACGACATGTGTCAGAAATGAGTGCATTTAAAGATTCAAACTTAGAGTCAGACAGGGAGACAGAGAGTGAAAAGGAGTGAGAGAAACAGAGGTATATTGAATGAAAAAGAGTGAGATACTGCTATTGAAAAAGTACCAATGGTTACGCATGTATTCAGGAAGTGAACAAAACCAAATGTCTCACAGGTGTTGCAGTGTCCTTGCAACACCCATCACAGTGGTTGGCATAGTCATTGTGTTGTAAATGACGAAACGAGCGGTTTGTTCTTTAGAATTTGTTTAGTGAACTCTGAATAACTTTGTATGACTATGTGAAGCCTAGAAAACAGAAAATTTTATAACATGAATACATACATACATATTATAAGTTAGTCAGTGTTGTAACTGTCTTTGAGATATTTTAGTTCAGTGTTACTCCATGTTCTTGGTTGATCTGATGTTGATATTATTTCAGGAAAAATATCTATGGAAAACTTTTTACCTTCCACTATTACACAAAAACTTATGTATGTATGTATATATATATACATATATACAGTATTGTTCAAAATAATAGGAGTACAATGTGACTAACCAGAATAATCAAGGTTTTTCGTATATTTTTTTTATTGCTACGTGGCAAACAAGTTACCAGTAGGTTCAGTAGATTCTCAGAAAACAAATGAGACCCAGCATTCATGATATGCACGCTCTTAAGGCTGTGCAATTGGGCAATTAGTTGAATTAGTTGAAAGGGGTGTGTTCAAAAAAATAGCAGTGTGGCATTCAATCACTGAGGTCATCAATTTTGTGAAGAAACAGGTGTGAATCAGGTGGCCCCTATTTAAGGATGAAGCCAACACTTGTTGAACATGCATTTGAAAGCTGAGGAAAATGGGTCATTCAAGACATTGTTCAGAAGAACAGCGTACTTTGATTAAAAAGTTGATTAGAGAGGGGAAAACCTATAAAGAGGTGCAAAAAATGATAGGCTGTTCAGCTAAAATGATCTCCAATGCCTTAAAATGGAGAGCAAAACCAGAGAGACGTGGAAGAAAACGGAAGACAACCATCAAAATGGATAGAAGAATAACCAGAATGGCAAAGGCTCAGCCAATGATCACCTCCAGGATGATCAAAGACAGTCTGGAGTTACCTGTAAGTACTGTGACAGTTAGAAGACGTCTGTGTGAAGCTAATCTATTTTCAAGAATCCCCCGCAAAGTCCCTCTGTTAAAAAAAAGGCATGTGCAGAAGAGGTTACAATTTGCCAAAGAACACATCAAATGGCCTAAAGAGAAATGGAGGAACATTTTGTGGACTGATGAGAGTAAAATTGTTATTTTTGGGTCCAAGGGCCACAGGCAGTTTGTGAGACGACCCCCAAACTCTGAATTCAAGCCACAGTACACAGTGAAGACAGTGAAGCATGGAGGTGCAAGCATCATGATATGGGCATGTGTCTCCTACTATGGTGTTGGGCCTATTTATCGCATACCAGGGATCATGGATCAGTTTGCATATGTTAAAATACTTGAAGAGGTCATGTTGCCCTATGCTGAAGAGGACATGCCCTTGAAATGGTTGTTTCAACAAGACAATGACCCAAAACAAAGTAGTAAACGGGCAAAGTCTTGGTTCCAAACCAACAAAATTAATGTTATGGAGTGGCCAGCCCAATCTCCAGACCTTAATCCAATTGAGAAACTTGTGGGGTGATATCAAAAATGCTGTTTCTGAAGCAAAACCAAGAAATGTGAATGAATTGTGGAATGTTGTTAAAGAATCATGGAGTGGAATAACAGCTGAGAGGTGCCACAAGTTGGTTGACTCCATGCCACACAGATGTCAAGCAGTTTTAAAAAACTGTGGTCATACAACTAAATATTAGTTTAGTGATTCACAGGATTGCTAAATCCCAGAAAAAAAAAAAAAAATGTTTGTACAAAATAGTTTTGAGTTTGTACAGTCAAAGGTAGACACTGCTATTTTTTTGAACACACCCCTTTCAACTAATTGCCCAATTGCACAGCCTTAAGAGCGTGCATATCATGAATGCTGGGTCTTGTTTGTTTTCTGACAATCTACTGAACCTACTGGTAACTTGTTTGCCACGTAGCAATAAAAAATATACTAAAAACCTTGATTATTCTGGTTAGTCACATTGTACTGCTATTATTTTGAACAATACTGTATATATATATATATATATATATATATATATATATATATATATATATATATATATATACCATAATACAACACATTAGTGACAATAATATTTCATCTTCATCATCATCTTTCATCATCATGATGATTATTATTATTATACAACATGATGAAATAGAATGGTCAAGAAGTATGTAATGCAAACATTGTAGGCAGGCATAACTTATAACTGGCATAATCAGCCAATCACAGTGATGTGAAGGCCCATTTGTGGTTATCAGTGTTTTCTGAGGGAGCAATGGTTCCTCTGCTTCCTAAGGGAAAACACATAATATTACAAAGTGACAACGATACTTAAAACTTGTTTTTATCTCCTGTGGTGGGCTGCATGCTAGCGGTGCATGGCAGTGTTGTTACAGTTAACTATAAATGATTTTAACTATTATTTTTGTTCATTGAAAAAAGCTAAGTATAAAATATACGTATATGAGGTGAAAATCATAAACTTCAAAAACAAACTAAAACATTTAGCTAGAAACTGAAATATGTTTAGGAAAGTACAATAATTTTAAATTAACATAACAAATACAAATTAAAACAAACTTTAAATAAATAAATCCTATAATATTACATAAATAATAATAAAATAATACTACATTCACTGAGACAACTGTGGATTCACTAACAATGTTAACGTCTCAAACAACATCTGCATCCACTATTCATTCATCCAACCGCCAGAGGGAGCCGTCTCCTGAATACTGAACACTGCCGCTTCTTCTCTCATCACTTCCTGTCTACACCCGTTATAAGCCATGTTGGTTGTGCAATATGTTGCGAAGTATTGCCAGTTTATCCTGTCTCTACCAAGCGTTTCTGATACTCACGGATTGTTTGCTTATATATGTCTTTTGCCTGCCCTTGACCTTGTCTTTTGGATTTCTGATTTGGATTTGTTTGCTTTTTGGATTGACGCTATTATATACGACCCTTGGCTTGCTTACCGACCACGATATCTGCTCTCCATTTGCCTCTGTTTGTGCTGTTGTGCTTAATAAAGCTCTGCACATGGATTCCAACCCACAACCGAGTCAGTCTTCGTTACAAACAGCTAGCTAAGCTACTAGCTAAGCTACCAGCTAAGCTACTATTTAGAAAATAATAATAATAATAATAATAAGTAGCTTAGCTAAGCAGAAAGCTACCCTACTGAGAATGTTGTTACAAGCTAGATGAAAACATACATTTTCTACATTAGAGGCACTTACTGATTCTCATAAATATGAAATATGTAAAAAATAAAATAAAATGAAGAAGAAGAAGAAGGAGGAAAGAAAGGAAGAAAGAAAGAAACAAAAAGAAAAAAAAATCTCCAAAAGAACCACAACAAAACCAGTAGCTAAATATTTATCTTCCATTGAAAATTATGGAATTATTCATTTATGCTTTTGGATAAGCGATATGATTTAAAAGCAAGGAGACTGTTGTAGCATCTGAAGTGTCCTCAAGTCTGAAATGAAGAAAAACTTTTAGCCAAGGATACCCGAATAAACCCCCTGAACTGCAATCCAAAGGCCGAGCTGTCAGCGCCTGTGAAAAAGAGAGTTTCTTTTTTGATGATGTTTGTTTTTGATTATCATTCAACTTTGATGATAGGTACTGACTGTTTGGCCCGGCCATGACTGTACATTCACTAAAACAACTCTCTATAATTTATTATATCTGTAGAGAGACAGTGAGTCAGAGTCACCTGTGTCACAAGACTCACTACAAAAGAAAGACAGCAAAAATTCTCATAAGTTTACATTTACAGAGGATCCATTTTCACGTTCTTATTAAATCAACAGAGATCTCTCATGTGACTGGGATGGTTCCTTTTCTGTTATGTATAGAGTATGAAAACACTCTGAAAGGACAAGCTAGATTTTTGAAAGGCAACACCAACTTTGGAGTGGCCACAGGAGAGCATCCACTGAGAGAATTCATTATCAAAACCTGCAGAAAATAAAATCAGAGTGAGAAAAGAAGAAAGAGAGATAGAGAGAAAAATCTTGTAAACAGTCTAAAGTATATGTTCAGTTCATCCAGTTCGTACTGTTGAAGTTTTGCTGCCCACAAGCAGAGAAACTGTACAAAATAAGACCTTGACAAACTCAAAAGAATCAGTGCCTGGTCGAAGAAACTGAGTGCTATGTAACTTAAAGGGATACTCCACTCCAAAATGAAAATTTTGTCATTATTCACTTACCCCCATGTCGCTCCAAAACCCATAAAAGCTTTGTTAGTATTTGGAACACAGTTTAAAATATTTTGTTGAAACCCAGGAGGCTTGTGACTGTCCCATTGACTGTAAAGTAAATTGCACAGTCAAGGTCCAGACAATTATTAAAGACATTATCAGAACAGTCCATCTGCCATCAGTGGTTCAATCAGAATTTTCTAAAAGGGACAAGAAGATATTTTTACCCCAAATATCTTAAATTATGTTTAGAAGACAAACAAAGTTTTTACGGGTTTGGAACGATATGTGGGTAAGTGATTAACGACACGATTTTCATTTTGGGGTGGAGTAACCCTTTAAACGTTAAACAATCTCTGACTGTAATCAATTAAAGTGGTAGATGGATTCTTAAAATAATGATAATAGGCCAAGATGAATGGTTGTGAATTGATGCCATTAACTTGGTTGCTGTTTTTTAAAGTTCATTTGAACTGTGATTTTTTTTTTATTTATTATTGTTGCTATTCGTGACATTGTGATGACTGTCTTCTCTAAATGCAATTTCCATGCTGGTGCTTAAAGTCAGAAAAGTTATACTTTTCTAAAGTTACACCAAAGATGCGACTTGTAATCATTGCAATCCATGCTATGTTTCAAGTATGAAGTGGGAATTCAAAGTCCACATGATGACTATTTCTTTTTCCCTCACTGTTGCCCTCCATTCTCAGTCTCTTTCCCTTGAAGCATCAAACATCTCACTTCAAAGTGTCTCATTTGTGGTTGCCTCTTCCCCAGGTGCCAATCCCTATCAGGTGCAATCGACTAAGCCCTTCTCCATAAAATTTGATGCAAGCAGAGAAGATGGGAGGGAGGTATTAGAATGGCCATATCACAGGGTGATGGGGTCTATTGATCTTCAAGCATAATTTTGTGAGATACACTTGCAAGCTTGAAAAACAAAAAACAACAGACAATTCACCTGTGAAAGAGATGGTCACTCATGCGCAGTGGTGGACCATAACAAAGTAGTTTTACTTTGTCGTTACTTGTTACTTAAGTAAAATTTTCAAGTATCTGTACTTTACTGAAGTAGTTTTATTTTGAGTAACTTTTACTCCACTACTTTCCACAACATGAGATCATACTTTTTACTCCATTACATTTCATACAACTTTTTGATACTCTACTAAATAGGACAATTGAATGGTGTAAAGAGCATCACACAATGAAATTTATATATTATTTTGGTATGTATCACACACACACACACACACACACACACACACACATAAATAAAATCACATCTGGTCACCTGAACAAATCCTCATTACCTGAAATGCGGTGCAGGTGTACATGTGTCATCCACTCAGCATGTCTGTGTGTGAACAAGACTCTTTAATGTGCTAAAAACAATGTCAGCATAAACCTCATACTGTTAACAAAGCCAGATGCTTGGCTCCGCTGACTTTCAGATAAAGTGCAGCTCATGTGGAATATGTGATGACAGGGCATGTATACAGCATACAGTAGTTAACATTTGAAGTGGATCAAGGATCAAGTTGTCCTAAAACCTTAAATTAAAATACATTCTTATCTAGGATTTTTTGTTTTGTTTTGTTTTAATTTTAGTTTAAGTGTAGTCTTTGAGTGAAGCTGTCATTTTAGTTTGTATTAGTTTTAGTCACATTCAAACTCTTTTTAGTCTATTCAGGTTTCAGTCAACTAAAAGTCTGAGCATTTTAGTGTTTTTTTTTTTTCAGAATTATCCAAGACTATTTTTTGTCTAGTTTTAGTCTACGAAAACTGATGACATTTAGTCTAGTTTCAGTCAATGAAAATTGTATTTTAGTATCTTATTAGTAATGCAATTCTAGTTAACCCAGTCAGTCTAGTATAAATACCTAGTAGTATAGACAAAAACATTTTTTTTTTTTTTTTGGCCAAACCCATTTCAAATAAGATTAACGTTATCTTATCATATTACTGTTACCTTATAGACTCAATAATCCATCCATTCCAGACACGGAAGATGCTCCGATTTGAAATTACAACATTTATTTTAACAACCAAACATGTTAGAAGTACACACATCAGTCCCTCTCTCTTTTTTTTAGATTTAACTTTGTTGTAGTCTTCAGAATAATGCGGGAAGTGGGGCTTGAGGAAGTGACATCACCTGCATTGCGGCCGTGTGACCTGATGCAACCCCTAAATTGAGACACAGGAAACAGAAATACTGCAAAATGATAATAAACTAAACAAGACGAAATAACATTATAACTGTCACACTTCCCTTGGAGAGAAGGAACAAGAAGATCCAGTAGAATACAGAAGTATGATCTTTAATTCAACCCACAAGGAGATACACACGACAGAAATAAATAATGACATTCAACAGCAGACAGAAAACGAAGTACTGAGAACACTTTAAATAAACAGACACAGATGGGACATGGCTGGAACCAAATTAACTAAACGGGGAACACCTGGAACTAATGGAACAAAGCACAGGAACAGGAAACATGACCAAATAAGGAAAACAGAAACTAAGACTGGACTTAAACAGGGAAACTGAAGTCCACAACACTAACAATAACATATTGTTTTGACTTGATTTGGCCAACCTAATTTTCGGTGACTAAGCAACACTATTCCTATCTTAGGACAACTTTGATTAACTTTTTTGATCCACTTCAAATGCTGACTACTGCATATATACACCATGCACCATTTATTGTATTAATATACTCACAAATGTAGATATACATATCATTAAGAGTGTGGAACTCAATCTATCTAACAGCAAACCTGTGAACTGACAAAATGAAATCATTAAAAGATACTAAACTTTACATGTACAAAATGTCTCAGTCGCTTGACCCTTGAACCTGCTGCCATGGGAATTTCTGTAGCCTGGTAGAGCAAACAGATACAGAAAGATACACCATAGGCTGGAGGGGATTATTATATACAGTAAGTCATCACCTCTGGCAGACGAGGGGGTTTTTCTGTAAGGGGTCTGTTTGATAATGGAGAAACCTGCAGATGAGATACAACAAGTGCTATTGTCTCTAATCCCATCCGTCAGGCTTTGTGAGAGCATACAGCTCCACTGACACAAATCTGTACTTAGCAGAATCACAAAAGCTCTGGATTTGCTTTCAACCCAAGTACAGTGAGTTTAGCAGAATAATAAATGTCTGCTGTGTCCAGGAGAAGGGTGAAATTGCAGTTTGGATGAATGTGCATGCAATTCAAAACAGCCTAATGTGGGCAAAGCTCACACTCTCCAACTGGATAAACAGTCAGATAAAATGATTTTTTGTTTGCCTTTTTTTCAACATACTAATCTCTTAATCCACTGTTCTAAACACAAAACCCAAGGAGAAAGAGGAAGAGTAGAAAAGAGTAGATTGGGGAAAAGAAAGAGTGCAGCAGAGGATGAGCTTGTATAATGGCTAAAGTGGTATGCAGGGGACATTATTATTAATTACAGAGACAATCCATCTGGATGGATCTCATTCTTCTCACTGATGCTGTGTAGTTAGTCACAAAAAGAGGATGTAGCTTCTGATAGAGGAAAAAATTAAATAGAAATTTAGTGACTTCTGCTATATTTACCAATTATATTTGTCAAAGTTTTACGGCATTTCATTTGGTTTAGTGTTTTGATTTCTCAAGGAGATGTGAGATAAACGGAGTTTAATCAAAAACCAATAGAGTGCAAACAGCTTCTACCCTCAGGCAGTCAGGCTACTAAATAGGCAAGCTGCGATCGTCTGTCCTCGATTAATAGTCAGCTTACATGAAAATCTATTTTACGAATTATAAGTTTTGAATTATACATTTTTATTTAAAAGCTGAAAAGTGTAAATACTTCCCTTTATGCCAACTTACAATCGAGAGACAACTAGTTAGCTGTCTGTAAGATGATTTCCCCAGAAAAGTATAAGTGTGTTTGGCCACTTCAATGTTCCAGGAGTAAAATAGATCTTCCTTCTTATTTTTAACGCTTGTTCTAGAACTTAAAAAAAACAAAACAACAACAATCCAACATAAAAATATTAATTATTAGGTGTTTAAAACTATGATAAACCATCTTGATATTTATTGTGTTTAAATTATTATGCACACTTTAGTTTGGGGAACAATTCTTACTATTAACTAACTATTAACTACAAATTTTGCTTCAAACTCCTAATTTACTGCTTATTAATAGTTAGTAAGGTAGTCGTTAGCAAGTTCGGTATAACTTATCTATAAGATAAAATACAGTATGGTTTATGATGTGAAGAAAGCAATAAAAGATATATCATGTGAACATAATTTTTATTTGTCACTTCCAATTAATCTGTAATTTTGTCAATTTATGCAAAACGTGAAAATACTGAATTGCATGAATTTAGGAAACTTAAAATGAAATATATGAAAAAAAAAAAAAAAATGTTAATGTAATTTTAACCACCATAATTTCAATCACATATGAGTGAAAAGTGACATCTAGTAGAAAACAAGGAAAAGTGTTTGGGAAACTTTAATTTTTTAATTCTACTATCAAACTAATGGCTGTCACAACCCTTGGAACTTTTGTTGTATTTTTATTCCTCATGTGTTTTGTGACGCAGTTTTTACTCATGTTTGATTGTGTCATTTAGTTCAGGTGTGTCTTGTTAATTATCCTCACTTGCTCCACTATATTAGTTTTGTTCTTTTCTCTGTTTGTCGTCCGGTCTAATACATTCCTACACTTGTCTCCTGCCTGTTCTGTCCTGGATTTACCCTTGTGTGGATCTATTAAAGACTATTTGCATTCATCTTTGTCTTCTTCTTCTTCACGTTTATTTCACTGTAGTGTGACATTGGCATGTTTGCGTTAACATTTTTACCTTTTAAACCTTTTCAGGTAAATAGTTTGCTTCGGGAAAATTAGGGGAAGAAATCCCACTACATGGTTTATTTTTATGCATTTGATAAAAAAAAAAAAAAAAAAAAAAAAAAAAAAAAAAAAAAAAACATGCTATTCCACAACCCGTAAAATGTACTTATTTTTCATCACTTCAGGCTAGTGCAACACAAATACAACAGAAGGCATTCCACAGAGACATAGCGCAACTGAGGATTCAATATACTGTTAGATTTCCTACTTTGCCCCCTTAGACTCTCCAGCAAATAAGAATTATATGGTCAACAATTCTTACTGTCATGCGCCCTCTGGAGAGCTGGAAATTTCCACAATATGATATTGCATACATAGTGTAACAGATATGCAGGTCAGCGATTCATGGGTTAAATTCTGTTTTATAAATTCAGACTGTTGGTACTAAATGCCAGCCTGGCTGGACTTAAATTACTTTACGATACCCATGCGAGCCTCAAAGGATACCTGAAACCCCCCCCAAATTTCTCCAACACACTGGAGACAAAGGAAACCTTTTTGTATAAGTTCCTTACTTTCATTTTATTATTAATATGTATTTTAATTATGTTTTTGGATTGCATAAAATGGTTAATCCTTGTTATGTGAAGAGTATAAGTTGCAAGCTCATACTTTAGGAAATGTCTCTCCTCACTTTAACTTTCTCAAAAAAAGAAATGTTCTGCAACCCCCACACTCCTTGGTAGCTCGTAAAATTTTACGACCACACAGGACAGGAGAGAAGCCAAGTCACTGGCTTCTTTTGAACAATGCATTCTATGGAATGTATTCATTAACTTTCTGTTTTCATGTTTTATAAATGTATTACGTATTCCCTTTTGGTACATTTAGATGTTTCCCAACATCTGCAGTGTTATCATGTGTTAAACAAATCTTTAAATGTGTAATTCGATCTAAAAATTAGATCTTTGGTCATATATATATTATGTCTAGTCTTGTTCTAATCGTCATGCTTTGACAGACCCATTTATCTAGAGCAAAGTAATGAAAAATGTATTTAATCTGGAATAATGAACTTGCTTTAATATTCCTGATGAAATCGGACAGGCCCTAAATCATCAGGGGGTTGTCTCAACCGAGACAAAGGAACTTTCCCTCCGCTTCAGATCGCGGACATTCATTGGATGCTCCCTCGAAAATGGGCGTGAACTATTTCAAGCTATAAGAATTGACCAAACAAGGTCCACCCTCTCTTCTTGCGCTCTTCTTGCTCTTCTTCCCGTTCTCCGTTCTCGGACACGTCGCTCCGCGCGGCCTCGGGCGCTCAGTTCTCCTCCCCCCTCAGCACACGGACTGAGGAGAGGAAAGCCATTTTCATGGCTCATTTGGAAACTTTCATTTTCGTTGTTTTGTTTTCTTTTCTTTACTAAGTTTATTCAA
This sequence comes from Carassius auratus, assembly GCF_003368295.1. Taxonomy (NCBI): domain Eukaryota; kingdom Metazoa; phylum Chordata; class Actinopteri; order Cypriniformes; family Cyprinidae; genus Carassius; species Carassius auratus. The sequence goes on along the minus strand of NW_020528001.1, from coordinate 8,512 downwards.
CTATTCGCCTCTCCACACAATGAAGACGAATTCTGGAACATTGTTTGTTGAACCTTTCAAATACCGCGCGAAGATGAACGAACACCTCTTTGCAACAAAGGAACACGTGACTCCACGCTCACGCCAAGATCCAGCGCAGCTTGCGCGCGCGTCACACGGCCTCCGGCCCACGCGCGCAGTTTTCAAAGGACCACGTGACATCACACGTGCGTCGCCGGTACCACGCTCACCCACTGGGCCATGCAAGTATCGTTTTCTATGGAGATTTAAATGCTGCTTTAAAGTGTTGCTATTATTTGATTCGTTGTTGGTTCCACTAAGGTTTACTGACTGATTTTCATACCTGAGCTCATTCTGTGATCTCTCTCGCTTTCTACACTTCTCTCTCTCTCGCTCTCTCTCTCTCTCTCTCTCTCTCTCTCTCTCTCTTTTATTTGGATTCCGTTGTCTTGTAAATGTTTATTGTCTGTATTTTCGTACGCATATTTACTCTGTGTGATTTGTAGTTTGATGTATTACTAGTTGAATTATTAAAAACCCATATATAAAATGATTGGCTTTGGACTCCACCCCACTCACATTACGAGTCACTGAGATGTGTCTGATCTATAGCTACAAGCTCTAAATTTAGAAACTAAATTTATCATAAGGATAGGATAATATTTTCATGGCCAGAGAATACTTTTCCTTGAATTATAAGGCGTGATAACTTTATTGAAAATTGATAGGTCTACAGTGGTGTGCTGGACATACCACGGTTTGATCTGCAGTAATTTACAGTAAGAGATCACAATAATTGATATGAAGAATGTAATATTGACATATTAATGAGTAAATTACAGTGCCCTGTGATTAGTATTGGTATTGGCAATTGAGCTATTTTTCATAATCAATAAAATTAAATGTAACTGTCATCTGAGATATATATTAATCAAATTCTTGATTAATTATTCAAATTCCCTATATATCATTTGAGTTAATTACTATGTAAAACTCATTGTTGTTACATTTTGGTGGAGGAACGCGGCCATTTCAAACTTCGTTTTGTGAGCAATCAATCTGTGTATATGGTTTTTAATAATTTCTGCACGTGCACTATGAAATTATGTAACGTTACTTGTGAGATAAGTCGCAAGACGCGAACTCACTCCTAACTGACTGAGGCAAAAAGCTGGTCAGTAGCACCTAGGTATTCATAGAAACTTAACAGTATAGTCACTGTTATTTTTAATGAAAGTAAACTGCAGTATAATGTTAAAAGTATCCTGTTAAGAAAGACCAAAATCTTTTTACAGTGAGAACATTTTAATATGAATAATTAAAAGATGAAGAAATCTTTTATTAGTTGCAACATGTAAATCTGAACATGAGCGATGTTCCTCTGATTCAGTAAAAAGGCCTTGTTATTAAATATCATTATTGAATTCGTGGTAAACCACAGTAATATTCAAAAATAAAACGATAAAAAAAACTCCTGGTCTAAAATTGGCTTAGCTACCCGATTTTTAAACCTAAAACATTTAAATCATAAGTGCTATTTTGATAAATGTTTATTGGAGTCAACAGTTGGAAAATTCCTGTTTTTATTACAGTTGTATTTTGGAAGTGAACGGATCCTTCCTTCATCCTATGTGAATATATAGCACCTCAGAAATTAAAACTTTCTGTTTGTTACTTGTGATTTTTGATGCAGAAAATCAGCCTGACAAACGATCAGATAAATTCTAAGTCATATTGAAATTGTAATTCCTCTATCTAAACACTAGAGGGAACGTGTGGGTTAGAAATTTCAGGGTACGCCCTGCTTTCTGATTCCAGCTTGCATGAGTGCAAAGCTGCCAACCTGTGGCCATTTCAGATAATGCGCTCTGATTGCTAATTTATAATCCCCTGTGATGTATATTTGAATTGGATGTCTAAATTCTCGATAATTATTTGCATTTACAGCTTTGCTCGTGCGAATATTATTACAGGGAAACAAAAGAATGTTCCCTGCCTTTGACTGTTTACATTTACTTTGAGTTTAGTTCAAACATGATTTGAATTAAAATGTTATTGTTTAATAGTGGAAATCTAGATGTTTTCAGGTCAACCACTGATTGACCCACTTAGAAGGTAAGCCATCTAGTGGCAGTCTCCTGTTAAATCGACTAACAGACCTCTGTCTTTTCCATTCTGTTTTGAATTGCATGTCCACTTTTACCCTCTTTGATTAATCTCACACTGTTTGATTAATTTCATGATCATTAATGATAACTTACAAGCTATCAATGGTTATTATAGGATATTATTCAGATTTTCCTTTTTAATTCATACATGCTTATTTTAAATTTTGATTTAAACCAGTTTTGAATTTTTAATTTGAATTAAGTTTTCTGCTCAGCAGGTTAAAGACAGAGAAGCAGTACTTCCCCCCCCCCCCTTGTGGTGAAAACCAGCTACTCCTTCTCTCTTGTTTCATTCCTTTTTTTTTTTTTTTATTATTTGATGTTTATTATTTTGCTTCTCTCTTTTGACTTAGGTTATTTTGATAATTACCAATATTATCATAAATTCCTTTGTTTTGTTTTATCATGATTAGGTAAAGCTGTTACCTTTCCTCTCTACATATAGTTACTCAATTGATGTTAAACAAACCAAACCTTAATTAACTTTAAGTTTCCTTTGTTCATCCTTTGTGTATTTGATTGTAGAACTCCCTTGGTGATTGGACAGTCATCTCAGGTTTCCAGTGAGCAAGGCTGCCCGATCGGTGTTACTGATACTGGCTGCGAGTGAAACTCGGTCCCTCTTGTCTCAAGAGACATCAGCAATTTTGGCACTCCAAAGGTTGTGCTAAAAGTCACAAGCCGTGCTGTCCTGCGACACGCCAGAGTAACGGAGGACCGGGGACACTGCGGTTCAGTGTTTGGGGAGCACCGGGGAGGTTGACCAAGCCACTGGTTCCCAACTGAATGACTTCAATTCAACCAGGTGAACCAAAAGTGATAAAACCTATCCACTTATTATAAGCCACAGAATATTAGATATTCCCCCGGATATATTTTAAGTGTTCTGACCCTTTTGCTTCTTTAAGCCACACCATATTTCTAGGTTTCCTACCCAGATAGCCCACTCACCTGTTGGCCCTATCTTAAAACCTAGCAGTAGGCTTAGGCCTCCTTATTCTCACTAACACGTTGTGTTTCTATTGTTTTCATCTCATTTCAAGTGTTGTGTTTCACTTTGATCTTTTTCTACCACCTGTTCTGTTGTGATTTGTTTCTTTCATTTCACATAGAGACAGTAACCTGGGAGCCACCAACGAAGTTAAATAGTAGAGCGACCACCAGCAGCCGGTGTCATCACACGACCCGCTAGGCTACTGCCTGTCAAATCTCCATTTCAGGTCCTTCGTTGACCCAAGTTAATTGGCTACTTAACTGTCTGACTGTTTGCATCAGTCAGCCCCAAAATTCTCATAAACGGCACAGCCCGTATGAATATAGCTCGTTAAATGTAGAACGAACTTGCATTGGTCTTTTTGTGTGTGTGTGCTGTGCTTCTCTCGCCGACAGAGAATCAGGATGTTCCAGGCATCCAGTCCAGCAGTCCACGGGGGCCACCTCTCGACATGGTTGAAAGCAGTGACGACCCCCTTCCTGCCCAAGGATGCCATTAACCTGCAGCACCCAGAGCAACTAGACACCGAGCTAGATGAACTGATGGCACGCGATCCAAACCAAAGCGACTACTACAGAGAACTCGCCAGGATCTTCGGAAGCCTAGTTCCCATTCTCGTCGCCCAGGCACCGCTCAGTGAACGGAGCAACATCGCGGAGGAGGCCTGGAAGGACCAGGCCCCAACCCAGAGTCATCTTGATCAGCTTCTCCTCGAGACCCAGAACCAGCGCGAGAAAGAGGACGACACAGATCCAGAGCTACAGAAAGGAGTTGAAAGACTTCACAATGCCCTGTAAGATCTTCGCCTCGACACAGATCAAAGAGAACAGCTGGAGAGAGAAGCCAGAAAAGAACTCAACAAAAAACTCCAGCAAGGCGACGCTCTCCTAAAAAGAGCAGAGACTGAACTGAAAGAAAAAGACTATAAAACCTGGGCCTGCAAAACACACTTGCAAGCGGCCCAAGCTAAATTCAACAAGCTTACTCTGCAGAGAGACGAGCTCCAAGATGAACTTGACACTGTTCACACAGAACTGAGACAATCTCACAGATTACAGAGTGGCTGGATCGGAGAAACGCACCCCACAAAATTTCTCCCGGGCCGCCACTCCAACCCTTTCAGCCAAGAACCCAGAGCTGGAAAAGGGGGTGTAGTCTCCCTTCTAAGGAAATCACCAGCCAGCTTACAAGAACATCTGTCAACAACGGAGGGAAGAGAACCCTTCCAGAGAACGCATGTCACCAAACCCTGCACTGCTCACAGAGAACCTCACAAGCTAGCCAGAAGCATCTCTACATTCATTCCAGATCCTGCAGGAGGACATGATGTTCATGCTTCTTTACAAGCCATTGACTTTCATTTGCAAACTGTCGCCAACGTGACAGATGTGAACACATTGTACCTGTTAAAAATCACGGCCAGCCGTGATGTGCATTGCTTTCTGGATCGTCAACCAGAGACTGTCAAAGCGTACTACCAGCAACTGCTACAGACTTTGATTCTTGAATTCTCTGATCCAAACTCAGATCATGGGCTCCTTATTGCTATGGACCTCAAACAGGGCCGATTTGAAAACCCACAGACTTTCTGTAGTCAGCTACGAAACACCTACTTCGGAGCATGCAACGAACCAGGTATGGAACAGGATTTCAACTTAAAAACTCTGTTCCTCCCAAACCTACATGCCAGTTGGAGTTTTCATCTCAGAGTCCCAGCGTGTCCCCGTAACAGGACTACACAAGAGTTACGGAACTTAGCCCACAAAGCTTGCACCAAGCAAAAGACTATTTGTGAAAAGACTGTGAAAAACCCCAACGTCTCTGTCTCTGAGCACTGCTTGGAGTTAACCCTAGATGGCGCTCTACAACACCACAGTCACAGACATCTTTACAGAGAGTCAATACCATTCCAAGCCAGCAGAGGGCAACACAGTGCAGCCACGTCTGAGACAGCAGAGATCCTGAGGGTGCTGAAAGATCTTCTTCACATGAATACTCGCAAGGAAGATGAGCCAAGCACCCAGAACACTGCCCGAGCTCCACAGTCAACAGCTACAGCTAACTGAACGAGACAGCACAGGTCCTCACACCAGGTACCACAAACACAAGGTACCAGAAAATGCTGTTTTGACTACCTGCCTTCGCAGCGAGCTACACAAGACCGGTCCTCATCACCCACCGATCGTCCCACCTGCCCGAATGCCAACATTCCTGGGCAGCCCTGTCAAAAAGGGGGTGGGTCAAAAAGGAGTCAACAGGGAAGACCTGATCGACACAGGATTAAACCTGACGGTGATCTCATCTTACCTTTTCAAAAGACTCCAATTTGAAGCTAAGAGACAAGATCGAACTCTTACACCTCAAACTTATGAACTGAATGTACAGGTGTACAGACAGGATGACATCCAGTTTGAACAGGTTGTTTCCATTCACCTGACATTCGTTCCGATGAGTCTAATACATCCCATGTATGTCCCACCAATGAACACTCATACATTGCTCATCGACAAAGACCTGCTAGAACACTTTGACCCTTTTCTGAACTTCAAACAGCTAAAAGACTTTGCTCAAGTGCGAGAACCTCTTTCTCTCCAGCCACACAGGTTGCTAGAGCCAGACTGTCAGGTCGCAGAGGTCACGGGAACTCCCACAGAGCCAGACGGTCAGGTCACAGAGGTCACGGGAACCCCAGCAGCCAGCCATGAGTACAACGCCCTAACAACAGGCCCAAGTTCAAGCCTCTGTACCTTAGTCAACAAACAGGGTACGGTGGTACCAGCTTACACCAAAGGGGTCGCTGTTCGGCTCAACCTGCAAGGTGGTCAAACCTTACACCACACGCTGGGTTTCTTCCAATCCTCACCTGAATGTGTGGAACTCGGACTCACACTTGCAAACAAGCATGTCAAACACCAACACCTGTTCCAGCAATGTGATAACATCACAAAAACACACAATGTGATCGTGTACTGGAAGAAGGAAAAAGGACACTCAAAGTTACCAAGTCTAGACGAGGACTTTAAAGATCACACTGACACCCTTGCCAAAACTGGCACACTAAACAACATTCTGTGGTCACTCCCAACCCACCCACCCACATTCAAGGTTGAAGTGATTACACACAGCACAAGAACTTTACTAGCTAAACTGCCTACCTCAGAATCGCTTACGCAGGCTCCGTTGTCTACACAGACCAACATAGCGGACATGCGGGCTTCTGAAACCTTGATAATGACTTTGTTTTACCACCTCTCAGACCCCTCCATCCACCCTGGCAACCAGTCTACAGTCACTGACAACCAAAGCCCCAGACCACTGCATGATACACAAACCATGCTGCGTGCACAGAACAATATTGTGGGTTGTGCACCGTCTGACATCACAATGCCAGGGCGTGTAATGCCACGGAGCAAAAGGGGGATAAAGCCAATATATTTCCATGACGCAGCATGTGCTGCACCACGCAGCACCAGAGCCACTGACAAAACACTGAGCAAAGCGTCATGCCAGCAGCAAGATGTGGCAAAACATGGGCGAGGGCGAGCTAAACCCAGTCACCGCCCACGAAGCAAAGAGACTGTCCTGTCCAACCAAAGACAGGCCTTGTTTGTTTCTTTCTCCCCTTTCTCTCTCTCTCTCCCTATTATCTGTACCAGGATGCTGCTGTGGTTTGCCGTGCCGTGCTGTCAGCCAAAGAGAGGACAGCTGCCACCGAGAAAACCGCTGAGACTCCTGACTACCGATGACAGGGCACACTACCCCAGCACTGTAACCGAATACAGCTGTACAAGGTTCCGATGGAGAGAGGACTCCCTCACTCACACTGAGGCCAATGTCAAACACCTGTTCAGCCAACATGAGAAAGTGACGGTTACACAAATGGAGTTAGGTGGACACCACCACCGCTCCAAACAGTGCCCGGGAGCTTTGCTTAGAGCCGCTGCTGCTGCCGCCAGAATGTTTAACATTGTTATGTCCAGTGTCAATGCAGCGAACCAGACTGTAAACTCCTGAAACCACTGTTTACTGTCTTCCAGAAGAACTTTACCCAGACTCAGCTGCCTACAGCGTTAACAACAGACATGCTGTGGGAGGTTAGCTCCTCCAATGACAGCCTAACCACGAGTAAAACCCCACCATACATGATACCCTTAAGCCTTGTGTTAACTGTGGCTGTCTTACGCCATCACCATGCCAGCTGACCTGCTACAAGTACACCTGGCCAACTCTCTGAATAGCGCCTTCCTACGGCACGTAAACCCCAAACAGAGAGAAGTGAACGTGCTCCTGAACCAACTCATCAGTGAGTCAAACCAAGTCTACAGACCTAAAGACATTGTCAGTGTCAGGATGTGGAAGAGCAACACCCACACCAAAACACACATTCCAAATGTGGTGGCCTACCACGACAGCAACACACAGCTGTACCTGGCCCCAAACATGCACATGTGTACTTTAACCAAAGACATTCATTATCTCTGCCTTAGCAAACCCTTCCTCAGACACAACTCTGAAGGAATCTGCGAGCTGCAACCCTGGGTCAGCGATACGCGCTGCCCTGCCGAAGCCAAGCCTCGTACACAAGTCACAGAAACGCAAGCAGAGATTGTGGGTAACAGATGGCTCGTCAACACTCCTGTGCGCTCAGCTATGCTGACCTACGACCAGCATGACACCGCCACCCGTGCCAACCTGCTGGACCAAGTACTGAAAGGTACCACCCAACACATTGACATTACTCCTGTCGATACAGCCCTCCAAGCACTGTCTCGACAGCCCATTCTGAACCAGTCATCTGCGGTCCTAGCCTGGACTGCTGCCGACACTGCACGGTGCATCTCCACCGTCATTGGTCCCGCCCTGACTCTTGGCGTGACCTTCATCCTATACAGGATACTCAACGAGATGCAAACCTCTACAGCCAAACTCACGACAACTGTGGCTGGAGGTCTCCGATGGAATCCCCGGAAAAGGGACGCAAAGTCAAAGACAATACCGAACCTCACCAAGCTGAATCCTCAGCTTCAGGAACCACCTGTCATCATGACCCACCTGCTGCATGACCATCACGATTCACCTGTCATCTGCCCATCCGGATGATTGCCGTCCGATGATGTCCACACAGGGACTTCATCTGACGTAAGGGGGAGATGTAACAGATATGCAGGTCAGCGATTCATGGGTTAAATTCTGTTTTATAAATTCAGACTGTTGGTACTAAATGCCAGCCTGGCTGGACTTAAATTACTTTACGATACCCATGCGAGCCTCAAGGATAAACCTGAAACCCCCAAATTTCTCACAACACACTTGGAGACAAAGGAAACCTTTTTGTATAAGTTCCTTACTT